>NC_142439.1:60690000-60695000 GCF_059453495.1 Arachis ipaensis | reverse complement strand
AAAAAAAAAAAAAAAAAAAAAAAAAAAAAAACCGGAAAAAAAAAATCTGGAAAAAAACTGTGAAAAAAAACCGGAGGAGCTTGCCAAAGATGAGGCCATTACGGCTCGCCTTTCGGTGTCCTCCTCGGGATAGCGTCATTTAAAGAGCGAGGCTCAGCAGAACGTAAAAAAAAAAAAAAAAAAAAAAAAAAAAAAAAAAAAAAAAAAAAAAAAAAAAAAAAAAAAAAACAGAAAAAAAAATATGGAAAAAAAACTGTGAAAAAAACCGGAGGAGCTTGCCAAAGATGAGGCTATTACGGCTCGCCTTTAGGTCTCCTCCTCGGGATAGCGTCATTTAAAGAACGAGGGTCAGAAGAACGTAAAAAAAAAAAAAAAAAAAAACTGGAAAAAAATCTGGAAAAAAACTGTGAAAAAAACCGGAGGAGCTTGCCAAAGATGAGGCCATTACGGCTCGCCTTTAGGTGTCCTCCTCGGGATAGCGTAATTTAAAGAACGAGCGTCAGCAGAACGTAAAATAAAAAAAAACAAAAAAACCGGAAAAAAAATCTGGAAAATAAACTGTGAAAAAAACCGGAGGAGCTTGCCAAAGATGAGGCCATTACGGCTCACCTTTAGGTGTCCTCCTCGGGATAACGTCATTTAAAGAACGAGGGTCAGCAGAACGTTTAAAAAAAAATCTGGAAAAAAACTGTGAAAAAAACCGGAGGAGCTTGCCAAAGATGAGGCCATTACGGCTCGCCTTTAGGTGTCCTCCTCGGGATAGCGTCATTTAAAGAACGAGGGTCAGCAGAACGTAAAAAAAAACAAAAAAAAACAAAAAAAAAACCGGAAAAAAAATCTGGAAAAAAACTGTGAAAAAAAACCGGAGGAGCTTGCCAAAGATGAGGCCATTAAGGCTCACCTTTAGGTGTCCTCCTCGGGATAGCGTCATTTAAAGAACGAGGGTCAGCGGAAGGTAAAAAAAAAAAAAAAATAGGAAAAAAAATCTGGAAAAAAACTGTGAAAAAAACCGGAGGAGCTTGCCAAAGATGAGGCCATTACGGCTCGCCTTTCGGTGTCCTCCTCGGGATAGCGTCATTTAAAGAACGAGGGTCAGCAGAACGTTTAAAAAAAAATCTAGAAAAAAACTGTGAAAAAAACCGGAGGAGCTTGCCAAAGATGAGGCCATTACGGCTCGCCTTTAGGTGTCCTCCTCGGGATAGCGTCATTTAAAGAACGAGGGTCAGCAGAACGTAAAAAAAAAAAACAAAAAAAAAAAAACAAAAAATGGAAAAAAATCTGGAAAAAAACTGTGAAAAAAACCGGAGGAGCTTGCCAAAGATGAGGCCATTACGGCTCGCCTTTAGGTGTCCTCCTCGGGATAGCGTAATTTAAAGAACGAGGGTCAGCAGAACGTAAAATAAAAAAAAAACAAAAAAACCGGAAAAAAATCTGGAAAATAAACTGTGAAAAAAACCGGAAGAGCTTGCCAAAGATGAGGCCATTACGGCTCACCTTTAGGTGTCCTCCTCGGGATAACGTCATTTAAAGAACGAGGGTCAGCAGAACCTTTAAAAAAAAATCTGGAAAAAATCTGTGAAAAAAACCGGAGGAGCTTGCCAAAGATGAGGCCATTACGGCTCGCCTTTAGGTGTCCTCCTCGGGATAGCGTCATTTAAAGAACGAGGGTCAGCAGAACGTAAAAAAAACAAAAAAAAACAAAAAAAAACCGGAAAAAAAATCTGGAAAAAAACTGTGAAAAAAAACCGGAGGAGCTTGCCAAAGATGAGGCCATTAAGGCTCACCTTTAGGTGTCCTCCTCGGGATAGCGTCATTTAAAGAACGAGGGTCAGCGGAAGGTAAAAAAAAAAAAAAAAAAATAGGAAAAAAAATCTGGAAAAAAACTGTGAAAAAAACCGGAGGAGCTTGCCAAAGATGAGGCCATTACGGCTCGCCTTTCGGTGTCCTCCTCGGGATAGCGTCATTTAAAGAACGAGGGTCAGCAGAAGGAATAAAAAAAAAACGGAAAAAAAATCTAGAAAAAAACTGTGAAAAAAACCGGAGGAGCTTGCCAAAGATGAGGCCATTACGGCTCACCTTTAGGTGTCCTCCTCGGGATAACGTCATTTAAAGAACGAGGGTCAGCAGAACGTTAAAAAAAAAAAAAAAAAAAAATCTGGAAAAACACTGTGAAAAAAACCGGAGGAGCTTGCCAAAGATGAGGCCATTACGGCTCGCCTTTAGGTGTCCTCCTCGGGATAGCGTCATTTAAAGAACGAGGGTCAGCAGAACGTAAAAAAAAAAAAAAAAAAAAAAACGGAAAAAAAAATCTGGAAAAAAACTGTGAAAAAAAACCGGAGGAGCTTGCCAAAGATGAGGCCATTACGGCTCGCCTTTCGGTGTCCTCCTCGGGATAGCGTCATTTAAAGAGCGAGGCTCAGCAGAACGTAAAATAAAAAAAAACAAAAAAACCGGAAAAAAAATCTGGAAAATAAACTGTGAAAAAAACCGGAGGAGCTTGCCAAAGATGAGGCCATTACGGCTCACCTTTAGGTGTCCTCCTCGGGATAACGTCATTTAAAGAACGAGGGTCAGCAGAACGTTTAAAAAAAAATCTGGAAAAAAACTGTGAAAAAAACCGGAGGAGCTTGCCAAAGATGAGGCCATTACGGCTCGCCTTTAGGTGTCCTCCTCGGGATAGCGTCATTTAAAGAACGAGGGTCAGCAGAACGTAAAAAAAAACAAAAAAAAACAAAAAAAAAAAACCGGAAAAAAAATCTGGAAAAAAACTGTGAAAAAAAAACGGAGGAGCTTGCCAAAGATGAGGCCATTAAGGCTCACCTTTAGGTGTCCTCCTCGGGATAGCGTCATTTAAAGAACGAGGGTCAGCAGAACGTTAAAAAAAAAAAAAAAAAAAAAAAAAAAAACCGAAAAATAAATCTGGAATAAAACTGTGAAAAAAACCGGAGGAGCTTGCCAAAAATGAGACCATTACGGCTCGCCTTTCGGTGTCCTCCTCGGGATAGCGTCATTTAAAGAACGAGGGTCAGCAGAACGTAAAAAAAAAAAAAAAAAAAAAAAAAAAAAAAAAAAAAAAAAAAAAAAAAAAAAAAAAAAAAAAACCGAAAAAAAAATCTGGAAAAAAAACTGTGAAAAAAAACCGGAGGAGCTTGCCAAAGATGAGGCTATTACGGCTCACCTTTAGGTGTCCTCCTCGGGATAGCGTCATTTAAAGAACGAGGGTCAGCAGAACGTAAAAAAAAAAAAAAAATCTGGAAAAAAACTGTGAAAAAAACCGGAGGAGCTTGCCAAAGATGAGGCCATTACGGCTCGCCTTTAGGTGTCCTCCTCGGGATAGCGTCATTTAAAGAACGAGGGTCAGCAGAACGTAAAAAAAACAAAAAAAAACAAAAAAAAAAACCGGAAAAAAAATATGGAAAAAAACTGTGAAAAAAAACCGGAGGAGCTTGCCAAAGATGAGGCCATTAAGGCTCACCTTTAGGTGTCCTCCTCGGGATAGCGTCATTTAAAGAACGAGGGTCAGCGGAAGGTAAAAAAAAAAAAAAAATAGGAAAAAAAAATCTGGGAAAAAACTGTGAAAAAAAACCGGAGGAGCTTGCCAAAGATGAGGCCATTACGGCTCGCCTTTCGGTGTCCTCCTCGGGATAGCGTCATTTAAAGAACGAGGGTCAGCAGAAGGAATAAAAAAAAAAAAACGAAAAAAAAATCTAGAAAAAAACTGTGAAAAAAACCGGAGGAGCTTGCCAAAGATGAGGCCATTACGGCTCACCTTTAGGTGTCCTCCTCGGGATAACGTCATTTAAAGAACGAGGGTCAGCAGAACGTTAAAAAAAAAAAAAAAAAAAAAATCTGGAAAAACACTGTGAAAAAAACCGGAGGAGCTTGCCAAAGATGAGGCCATTACGGCTCGCCTTTAGGTGTCCTCCTCGGGATAGCGTCATTTAAAGAACGAGGGTCAGCAGAACGTAAAAAAAAAAAAAAAAAAAAAAAACGGAAAAAAAAATCTGGAAAAAAACTGTGAAAAAAAACCGGAGGAGCTTGCCAAAGATGAGGCCATTACGGCTCGCCTTTCGGTGTCCTCCTCGGGATAGCGTCATTTAAAGAGCGAGGCTCAGCAGAACGTAAAATAAAAAAAAAACAAAAAAACCGGAAAAAAAATCTGGAAAATAAACTGTGAAAAAAACCGGAGGAGCTTGCCAAAGATGAGGCCATTACGGCTCACCTTTAGGTGTCCTCCTCGGGATAACGTCATTTAAAGAACGAGGGTCAGCAGAACGTTTAAAAAAAAATCTGGAAAAAAACTGTGAAAAAAACCGGAGGAGCTTGCCAAAGATGAGGCCATTACGGCTCGCCTTTAGGTGTCCTCCTCGGGATAGCGTCATTTAAAGAACGAGGGTCAGCAGAACGTAAAAAAAAACAAAAAAAAACAAAAAAAAAAAACCGGAAAAAAAATCTGGAAAAAAACTGTGAAAAAAAAACGGAGGAGCTTGCCAAAGATGAGGCCATTAAGGCTCACCTTTAGGTGTCCTCCTCGGGATAGCGTCATTTAAAGAACGAGGGTCAGCAGAACGTTAAAAAAAAAAAAAAAAAAAAAAAAAAACCGAAAAATAAATCTGGAATAAAACTGTGAAAAAAACCGGAGGAGCTTGCCAAAAATGAGACCATTACGGCTCGCCTTTCGGTGTCCTCCTCGGGATAGCGTCATTTAAAGAACGAGGGTCAGCAGAACGTAAAAAAAAAAAAAAAAAAAAAAAAACCGAAAAAAAAATCTGGAAAAAAAACTGTGAAAAAAAACCGGAGGAGCTTGCCAAAGATGAGGCTATTACGGCTCACCTTTAGGTGTCCTCCTCGGGATAGCGTCATTTAAAGAACGAGGGTCAGCAGAACGTAAAAAAAAAAAAAAAAATCTGGAAAAAAACTGTGAAAAAAACCGGAGGAGCTTGCCAAAGATGAGGCCATTACGGCTCGCCTTTAGGTGTCCTCCTCGGGATAGCGTAATT
>NC_142439.1:60665000-60685000 GCF_059453495.1 Arachis ipaensis | reverse complement strand
AACGTAAAATAAAAAAAAAACAAAAAAACCGGAAAAAAATCTGGAAAATAAACTGTGAAAAAAACCGGAAGAGCTTGCCAAAGATGAGGCCATTACGGCTCACCTTTAGGTGTCCTCCTCGGGATAACGTCATTTAAAGAACGAGGGTCAGCAGAACGTTTAAAAAAAAAAATCTGGAAAAAAACTGTGAAAAAAACCGGAGGAGCTTGCCAAAGATGAGGCCATTACGGCTCGCCTTTAGGTGTCCTCCTCGGGATAGCGTCATTTAAAGAACGAGGGTCAGCAGAACGTAAAAAAAACAAAAAAAAACAAAAAAAAAACCGGAAAAAAAATATGGAAAAAAACTGTGAAAAAAAACCGGAGGAGCTTGCCAAAGATGAGGCCATTAAGGCTCACCTTTAGGTGTCCTCCTCGGGATAGCGTCATTAAAAGAACGAGGGTCAGCGGAAGGTAAAAAAAAAAAAAAAAAATAGGAAAAAAAAATCTGGAAAAAAACTGTGAAAAAAACCGGAGGAGCTTGCCAAAGATGAGGCCATTACGGCTCACCTTTAGGTGTCCTCCTCGGGATAACGTCATTTAAAGAACGAGGGTCAGCAGAACGTTAAAAAAAAAAAAAAAAAAAAAAAAAAAAAAAAAAATCTGGAAAAACACTGTGAAAAAAACCGGAGGAGCTTGCCAAAGATGAGGCCATTACGGCTCGCCTTTAGGTGTCCTCCTCGGGATAGCGTCATTTAAAGAACGAGGGTCAGCAGAACGTAAAAAAAAAAAAAAAAAAAAAAAAAAAAAAAAAAAAAAAAAAAAAAAAAAAAAAAAAAAAAAAAAAAAAAAAAACGGAAAAAAAAATCTGGAAAAAAACTGTGAAAAAAACCGGAGGAGCTTGCCAAAGATGAGGCCATTACGGCTCGCCTTTAGGTGTCCTCCTCGGGATAGCGTCATTTAAAGAACGAGGGTCAGCAGAACGTAAAAAAAAACAAAAAAAAACAAAAAAAAAAAAACCGGAAAAAAAATCTGGAAAAAAACTGTGAAAAAAAAACGGAGGAGCTTGCCAAAGATGAGGCCATTAAGGCTCACCTTTAGGTGTCCTCCTCGGGATAGCGTCATTTAAAGAACGAGGGTCAGCAGAACGTTAAAAAAAAAAAAAAAAAAAAAAAAAAAAAACCGAAAAATAAATCTGGAATAAAACTGTGAAAAAAACCGGAGGAGCTTGCCAAAAATGAGACCATAACGGCTCGCCTTTCGGTGTCCTCCTCGGGATAGCGTCATTTAAAGAACGAGGGTCAGCAGAACGTAAAAAAAAAAAAAAAAAAAAAAAAAAAAAAAAAAAAAAAAAAACCGAAAAAAAATCTGGAAAAAAAAACTGTGAAAAAAAACCGGAGGAGCTTGCCAAAGATGAGGCTATTACGGCTCACCTTTAGGTGTCCTCCTCGGGATAGCGTCATTTAAAGAACGAGGGTCAGCAGAACGTAAAAAAAAAAAAAAATCTGGAAAAAAACTGTGAAAAAAACCGGAGGAGCTTGCCAAAGATGAGGCCATTACGGCTCGCCTTTAGGTGTCCTCCTCGGGATAGCGTAATTTAAAGAACGAGGGTCAGCAGAACGTAAAATAAAAAAAAAACAAAAAAACCGGAAAAAAATCTGGAAAATAAACTGTGAAAAAAACCGGAAGAGCTTGCCAAAGATGAGGCCATTACGGCTCACCTTTAGGTGTCCTCCTCGGGATAACGTCATTTAAAGAACGAGGGTCAGCAGAACGTTTAAAAAAAAAATCTGGAAAAAAACTGTGAAAAAAACCGGAGGAGCTTGCCAAAGATGAGGCCATTACGGCTCGCCTTTAGGTGTCCTCCTCGGGATAGCGTCATTTAAAGAACGAGGGTCAGCAGAACGTAAAAAAAAAAAAAAAAACAAAAAAAAAACCGGAAAAAAAATATGGAAAAAAACTGTGAAAAAAAACCGGAGGAGCTTGCCAAAGATGACGCCATTAAGGCTCACCTTTAGGTGTCCTCCTCGGGATAGCGTCATTTAAAGAACGAGGGTCAGCGGAAGGTAAAAAAAAAAAAAAAAAATAGGAAAAAAAAATCTGGAAAAAAACTGTGAAAAAAACCGGAGGAGCTTGCCAAAGATGAGGCCATTACGGCTCGCCTTTCGGTGTCCTCCTCGGGATAGCGTCATTTAAAGAACGAGGGTCAGCAGAAGGAATAAAAAAAAAAAACGGAAAAAAAATCTAGAAAAAAACTGTGAAAAAAACCGGAGGAGCTTGCCAAAGATGAGGCCATTACGGCTCACCTTTAGGTGTCCTCCTCGGGATAACGTCATTTAAAGAACGAGGGTCAGCAGAACGTTAAAAAAAAAAAAAAAAAAAATCTGGAAAAAAACTGTGAAAAAAACCGGAGGAGCTTGCCAAAGATGAGGCCATTACGGCTCGCCTTTAGGTGTCCTCCTCGGGATAGCGTCATTTAAAGAACGAGGGTCAGCAGAACGTAAAAAAAAAAAAAAAAAAAAAAACCGGAAAAAAAAATCTGGAAAAAAACTGTGAAAAAAAACCGGAGGAGCTTGCCAAAGATGAGGCCATTACGGCTCGCCTTTCGGTGTCCTCCTCGGGATAGCGTCATTTAAAGAGCGAGGCTCAGCAGAACGTAAAATAAAAAAAAAAACAAAAAAACCGGAAAAAAAATCTGGAAAATAAACTGTGAAAAAAACCGGAGGAGCTTGCCAAAGATGAGGCCATTACGGCTCACCTTTAGGTGTCCTCCTCGGGATAACGTCATTTAAAGAACGAGGGTCAGCAGAACGTTTAAAAAAAAAATCTGGAAAAAAACTGTGAAAAAAACCGGAGGAGCTTGCCAAAGATGAGGCCATTACGGCTCGCCTTTAGGTGTCCTCCTCGGGATAGCGTCATTTAAAGAACGAGGGTCAGCAGAACGTAAAAAAAAACAAAAAAAAAAAAAACCGAAAAAAAAATCTGGAAAAAAACTGTGAAAAAAAAACGGAGGAGCTTGCCAAAGATGAGGCCATTAAGGCTCACCTTTAGGTGTCCTCCTCGGGATAGCGTCATTTAAAGAACGAGGGTCAGCGGAAGGTAAAAAAAAAAAAAAAAAATAGGAAAAAAAAATCTGGAAAAAAACTGTGAAAAAAACCGGAGGAGCTTGCCAAAGATGAGGCCATTACGGCTCACCTTTAGGTGTCCTCCTCGGGATAACGTCATTTAAAGAACGAGGGTTGATGACAAGTCATCCTAGCCCATTTTAGCTAGTCTTTTTCTTTTGTTTTCATTAGAATTATGCACTTTCTTAAGCTACAAGCAAGCTAATTGAGTAGATTTTCATGTTTCCCTTGATTGAACCAACCATATGTGAATTCATGCCATTTCATGAGGTTTTGAACTATATTTGTTGCATATTGTGGAAGATTGAATACCTCATGATTTTGAGCAAAACTTTGATTAGTTTGGTTGATCAATGATAGGTGAAGAAGGCTTGGAGAAAGGTTGAAGCAAAGAGGAATGGCTAGGAGTGAAGAGAGGACAATGGAATAAGTGAAAATTGAACCGGGTTGCATGAAGTTAGCCCCAACGTTAGCCCCCTAACTTGGAGGCTAACGTTGGGCATATGAATCACTCTTTGGAAGTAGCCAACGTTAGCTCCAACGTTAGCCCCCTAACTTGGAGGCTAACGTTGGAACTTGAGAGTTTCTCCCTGGGCTACCAACGTTTGCGCCAACGTTAGCCCCCTAACTTGGAGGCTAACGTTGGCACTTAAATCACAATGGGGGAGTAGGCAACGTTTGCGCCAACGTTAGCCCCCTAACGTGGAGGCTAACGTTGGCACCAATCACACCAAGCAAGGCCAACGTTAGGGTCAAAGTTAGACCCCTAACGTTGGCGCCAACGTCTAAACCAGAAGAATGTGGTTTGCTGATATGAAAAGTTAGGGTCAAAGTTAGACCCCTAACTTTGACCCTAACGTTGAAGACCAACGTTGGCTAACTCCATTTCCGGTTCAATTGGTTCACTTCGGTTCTTCTTCAATCTTCAAGAGCAATCAACCAAGGCCTCTTTCAACCCAATTCCACCAAGAACAAAGGCCCAACTCAAGGCTTGAAGATCATTTTGGAAAGTGTATAAATAGGATAGAATTCAATTTGTTTGGGGAGCTTTTTGGGGAGAGTTTTCTTTTAGAGCTTTCCTTTTAGAATTTTCATAAGAGTTTTTGGGAAGCTTTTGTCACTGAGTGAACTTTAATTTCTTGTTTTCATTTGCTTTCAATTTCATTTTACTTTTGTCTTGGATCTTGGATTGGAGAATTGAAGAAATTCTGTTTCAATCTCAATCTTGGATCTCTCTGTTTATTTACTGCTTAATTGAATTTCCGTTTCTGTTACTTACTTCATCTATTCTCTTTGCAATTTACAATTTCCTTGCTATTGTTCTTGTTGGATCTAGGAAGGCATTGAGATCTAGACTTGGTTTTCTAGTCTCTGGGTCCTGAGATCTGAATTTCTCATTTCAATTCCCTGCTTATTGCTTTTTCTGTTCATTTACTTTACTGTTTCAAGATCCGGTTTAATCCCAATTCCCTTCCCTCTTCTGTTTGATGCAATTTAGTTTTTCCTTGTTTAAATTCTGCAAATCCATTCCCCAATTCCCTTTACATTTCAAGCAATTTATATTCCTTGCACTTTAAGATTCCGCAATTTACATTTCTTGCACTTTAAGTTTCTGCCATTTAATTTCTTGTTCTTTAAGATTCAGCAATTTAATTCCCTGCTTTCTTTAATTTCATGCAATTTACATTCTGCAAGTCACAAATCACTCAACCAACACTTGATTCGCTTGACTAAATCAACCACTAAACTAAAATTGCTCAATCCTTCAATCCTTGTGGGATCGACCTCACTCCCGTGAGTTTTTATTACTTGATGCGACCCGGTGCACTTGCCGGTTAGATTTGTGGTGTTTTGGGAGAGATTCGTTTCTCATCAAAATATCTCATCAAGTTTTTGGCGCCGTTGCCGGGGATTGATTAGATTGACAATGATTAAGTGAGGTGGTAATCTAGATCAAGCACTTTTTCTTTATTTTTCTTTAACCTTTGATTAACCCACTAACTGTTTGAATTTTTGCTTAAGCTAACTAAAACTTCATTCTAGCAGTAGATTGAAGTATCACTGGTTTGTGTGCTCTTATGTTCTGCTTGTATGTCAGGTACACAAAGAGCCATACCCAATTTTCATGAACAAGACGAAAGAACTCTCAGGAGGTTAAGAAGAGCCGAAAGAGGGAAAAGTATTGTTGGAGAAGAAGAATCTGAGGAAGAATACCACGAGATGGAAGGAGATACATCTAATCCAGGAGAAGGAGTTAATAATCCACCACAACAGAGGAGAGTATTGGCTTCCTATACTTTTGCAAATGCTAGACATTGTGGAAGCAGCATTCTCACCCCTAATGTCAATGCAAATAACTTTGAACTGAAGCCACAACTCATCACATTGGTCCAGAATAACTGCTCATTTGGAGGAGGACCATTGGAGGATCCAAATCAACATCTATCTACCTTCTTGAGGATCTGTGACACTGTCAAATCCAATGGTGTGAATCCTGAGACTTACAAGCTTCTGCTGTTCCCGTTCTCATTAAGGGATAAGGCTGCACAATGGCTTGAAACTTTTCCCCAAGCAAGTATCACTAGTTGGGATGACTTGGTGGCTAAATTTCTAGCCAAATTCTATCCACCCCAGAGAGTCATCAGGCTGAAAACTGAGGTGCAGACATTCACACAATTAGATGCTGAATCCTTGTATGAAGCATGGGAGAGGTACAAAGCCTTAATCAGAAAGTGCCCTCCAGAGATGTTCAATGAATGGGATGTGCTGCAAAATTTCTATGAAGGCCTGACATTGAAATCTCAGGAGGCATTAGATCATTCTGCTGGAGGTTCACTACAACTAATGAAAACTGCTGAGGAAGCTCAGAATCTTGTGGACATGGTGGCCAACAATCAATATTTCTTTGCTCATCAAAGAAGCCGCCAACCATCACAAAGAAGAGGAGTAATGGAACTAGACGGAGTGGATTCAATCCTAGCTCAAAACAAGATGATGCAGCAGCAATTTCAACAACAATTTGAGCAAATGGCTAAGAGGATTGACAGTCTCCAAGTTGCAGCAGTCAACACTAGCCAGCCATCAACCACATGGGGTCAGAGTGAAGAGACTCAAGAGGAGCAACAACAAGAACAAGTCCAGTACATGCACAACCAAAATTCTGGGCCAAATGAAGTATATGGTGACACTTACAACCCTTCTTGGAAGAACCACCCAAACCTTAGGTGGGGAGACAATCACAACCAAAATCAACAACCATGGCAGAGAAACTCAAACCAAAACACTTTAAGAAACAACCAAAACCACAACCAGCAGCAAACCAACCAAAACCCCTACAGAAAACCTCAAAACAACTACTCCAACCCCAACCATTACCAATCTAATAACCAACCCACCAACCAAAATGTCTACCATCCACCATCCACATTTCACAACCCACCACAAGCATCACCTGAATCTCACAGACTCACCAACTTGGAAACCTTGATAGACAAAATGTGGAAACACCAAGAAATGACAACCAAGAACCATGAAGCCTCCATGAAGAGCCTAGAGAGGCAAATTGGGCAAATCTCCAAACAGATTTCTGTTGAGAAATCTTCAAGCTCACTGCCAAGTGACACAATCCCAAATCCTAAGGAAGAATGCAAGGCAATACAATTGAGGAGTGGAAAAGTCTTGGTGAAAAATGAAGAAGCAACCAAGAAGCCAAAGGAAAGTGACAAGAAACAAGCTGAAGAAGAGAAAGTCAATGACAAGAAGGAGGCAGCAAGCAAGCCAACTCAGAATCAAGTTCAAGAAAAAGAAGATCAGCCACAAAAATCAAGAAAGGGAAAGGAAGTAATTGAAGGACCAACTAAGGACCAAAGGCAGGGAAATAACTTCACTCCTCCCTTGCCATACCCTCAGAGGTTCAACAAAGAGATTAATGACAAGCATTTTCACAAATTCCTTGAGATTTTTAAGAAGCTGGAAATCAACATTCCCTTGGCCGAAGCACTTGAGCAAATGCCTCTATATTCCAAGTTTCTGAAGGATCTTATCAACAAGAAAAGAAGTTGGCTTGAAAGGGAAACCATATTACTCACAGAGGAATGCAGTGCTGTAATCCAACGGGGTATTCCACCAAAACTTAAGGATCCGGGAAGCTTTGTAGTCTCATGCACTATTGGCAAGATAATTCTCAACAAGGCCCTCTGTGACCTGGGTGCCAGCATCAACTTAATGCCTCTCTCAATGATGAGAAAACTTGCCATAGAAGAACTTAAACCCACCAGGATGTCGCTAGTCATGGCTGACAGATCAATCAAGACACCTAATGGAATTGTGGAGAATCTGTTAGTAAAGATTGGGGAGTTTATCTTCCCAGCAGATTTTGTAATTTTGGATACCGAAGAAGAAGGAAACGACTCAATCATTCTGGGAAGGCCATTTCTACACACAGCAAGGGCCATCATTGATGTTGAAAAAGGAGAAATGACCTTCAGGGTCCATAATGAACAAATGATTATAAATGTGTTCAAATCAATGCAAAACGCTCCTGAGCAAGAAGATTATGTGAGAGTGGATATGATAGATAGTTTGGTGGAAGAAACTTTGGAAGAAAAGTTTCAAGAGCAAGAAGGAAATCAAGAAACAACAGAGGAACAAGTGGCTGAGACCTTTACTGAGCAATATGAAAGGCAAGATAAGAAAGAAGATGTACGAAGACAAGAATTGAAACCTTTACCCACCCATCTCAAATATGCATTCCTTGGCACATCGGAGAGCCTCCCAGTAATCATTAATTCATCCCTGTCAAAGAAGGAAGAAGGAGAACTTCTTGATGTACTCAAAGCTCACAAAGATGCTTTAGGATGGACCATTGATGATCTGAAGGGAATCAGCCCTGCAGTATGTATGCATAAGATCCTCTTGGAAGATAATTCCAAACCAGTGGTTCAACCACAAAGAAGGCTAAATCCTACAATGAAGGAAGTTGTCCAGAAGGAAGTAATGAAGTTGTGGAATGCAGGGATAATATTCCCAATATCTGACAGCCCATGGGTAAGCCCAGTTCAAGTTGTACCAAAGAAGGGAGGAATGACAGTCATCACTAATGAGAAGAATGAGTTGATCCCTACTAGAACAGTGACTGGGTGGAGAATGTGCATAGACTATAGAAGATTGAATGATGCCACCAGGAAGGATCATTTCCCTCTCCCATTCATTGATCAGATGCTGGAAAGGTTAGCCGGCCATGCCTATTACTGTTTCTTGGACGGATATTCTGGGTATAATCAAATCGTGGTAGACCCCAAGGACCAAGAGAAAACTGCCTTCACATGTCCATTTGGAGTTTTTGCGTATAGGCGGATGCCTTTTGGGCTCTGCAACGCCCCTGCCACATTTCAAAGGTGTATGCTCTCCATTTTTTCTGATATGGTCGAAAAATTTTTAGAAGTCTTCATGGATGACTTCTCTGTTTTTGGTGATAATTTCAATGCTTGCCTAAACCATTTAACTCTTGTCTTGAAACGGTGCCAAGAAACTAATTTGGTTTTAAACTGGGAGAAATGCCATTTTATGGTACCCGAAGGAATTGTTCTTGGCCATAAAGTCTCAAGAAAAGGGATAGAGGTTGATAAGGCAAAAGTTGAGATTATAGAAAAACTCCCTCCACCAATTAATGTGAAATCTGTTAGAAGTTTCTTGGGGCATGCCGGATTTTACAGAAGGTTTATCAAGGACTTTTCAAAAATAGCCAAACCTTTAAGTAATCTGTTAATGCTTGATAACCCTTTTGTTTTTGATGAAAACTGTCAGCATGCATTTGAAACTTTAAAAAAATAAACTCACAACAGCACCAATAATCACACCCCCAGATTGGGGATTACCTTTTGAACTCATGTGTGATGCAAGTGACATTGCAATTGGTGCTGTACTTGGGCAAAAGAAGGGGAATTTGCATCATGTCATATATTACGCAAGTAAAGTGTTGAATGAGGCCCAAAGAAATTACACTACAACAGAAAAAGAGTTGCTAGCTGTAGTCTATGCATTTGATAAGTTTAGATCATATCTGATAGGATCGAAGGTTGTAGTTTATACTGATCATGCTGCACTTAAGTATTTGATGTCAAAACAGGATGCTAAACCAAGACTCATCAGGTGGATACTGCTTCTACAAGAATTTGACATTGAAATAAGAGATAGGAAGGGCACTGAAAACCAGGTCGCTGATCATCTGTCAAGACTACCACATGAAACAAATCAAAAAGCATCCCAGCCAATAAATGAAAGCTTCCCAGATGAGCACCTTCTGCAGATCCATCAAGCACCTTGGTTTGCTGACATAGCAAATTACAAAGTGGGAAGGAAGATACCGCAAGAATTCTCTAAGCAACAAGTGAAGAAGTTGATTAAAGAAGCAAGGAAATTTTTATGGGATGAACCCTTCTTATTCAAGAGATGCTCTGATGGAGTGATCAGGAGGTGTATTCCTGAAAGTGAAGTGAGGGACATCTTGTGGCATTGTCATGGTTCAGCTTATGGTGGACACTTTGGCCCAGAAAAAACAGCCGCAAAAATACTACAGAGTGGCTTCTATTGGCCAACTATTTTCAAGGATGCCAGAAGATATGTACACCAATGTAATGAATGCCAGAAAGCAGGAGGATTAACAAGAAGGAATGAGATGCCTCAAAATTTTATCTTGGAATTAGAATTGTTCGATCTGTGGGGAATTGATTTCATGGGGCCTTTTCCTCCTTCCTATTCTTTTAGATACATCCTGGTAGCAGTGGAATATGTCTCAAAATGGGTAGAAGCTATAGCCACAACCACCTGTGATGCACAGATCGTCCTCCAATTCCTCAAAAAGCACATCTTCACTAGGTTTGGAGTGCCCAAAAGTCTTATTAGTGATGGTGGTAGTCACTTTTGCAACAAACAAATGGAGAAACTCCTTCACAAATATGGAGTAATTCACAAAGTAGCCACACCCTACCACCCTCAGACTAACGGCCAAGCTGAACTTGCAAATAGAGAATTAAAGAAGATCCTAGAGAAAACAGTGGGAATCACAAGAAAGGATTGGGCTAGAAAGCTAGAGGATGCACTGTGGGCATATAGGACAGCTTTTAAAACTCCTATTGGCAAGTCACCCTTTCAGCTATTGTATGGCAAATCCTGCCACCTCCCTGTAGAGCTTGAACATAGAGCTTTTTGGGCCACTAAACTCCTCAACCTTGACCCCCAAGCTGCAGGAGAAAAAAGGTTGTTACAACTAAATGAACTGGATGAATTCAGACTGGAAGCTTATGAAAATGCGAAGATATACAAGGAGAAAGCTAAGAAGTGGCATGACAAGAAGATCACAAAGAAGGAATTCAAGCCTGGACAACAAGTACTCCTGTATAATTCAAGGCTTAAAATCTTCCCTGGCAAACTGAAGTCTAAGTGGACTGGCCCATACTTGGTGACAAAGATTTTTCCCTATGGGAATATTGAACTGCTAGATGAGGCAACAAAGAATCAATTCACTGTGAATGGGCACAGAGCAAAGTTGTACTTAGGAGGACAATGGGTTAAGGAAAAAGAGGTTCAACACCTACAGCCCTCTTAAAAAGAATTGAAAGATGTCAAGCTAGTGACAATAAAAGAGCGCTTGTTGGGAGGCAACCCAACCGGAGGTACTTTTCTTTCATAGTTAGTTCAATAAAAAGGTTAAATGAGTAGTATGTATTGCAAGGAGCTAAGTTTGGTGTTTCACACCAAAACATATTAAGGGAGAATGAAGGATTCTAAGTTTGGTGTTCCACCAAAATCTTACTTAAAAGCACATTCTCACTTTCTATATAAAGAGCTACCAGCTCCAAGCAATCTGACAAATCATTTAAGCATTGTCTGTTTCTAGTTTTCAATTTTATTACCTTTAGCGAAGATTTAAGCTTTCACATATGGTTATGGATAAGAAACATGGCAAGAGACTGAGTTTGGTGTTCACACACCAAAGTAAGTTCAAACGCCTACAAGAAAGTCTTGCACACTAACAAATCACATAAGGGCTTGAGAAACAAGCAACTTCCATTAACACTGCAGAAAATCAATCACTCTTATGGGAGGACTACTCACCATTAGCTGAGATGAAAGAAGAAGGAGCCACCAAGAGGTTGTATTGTCATTTAACTCCATCAGTATTGAATTGCTCAAATTTGGAAGTATGAATATGCCCATTTTAACAGAAACTGTTAGTGTAGTATGCATCAATTATGTTTTTGTAGGCTGGTTTTTTATGTGTTGGCTTGTGTGTTCATTTTCACTTAACAAGAAGTATGTGTTGTCCCCTGCATCTTTAAATTTAATAAAAGAACAGTTTGAATGTGAAGTGAAATGGTCTCTGTTAGTTAGAAGTGGAATAAAAGTAAGTGGTGGTGTGTGTGATTGCATTATAACTCACTTTAGTGAATAAAGAGCTAAGATATCTCCTTCTAAGTAGAGAGTGGCCTATTGTCTATGAATCTCAATTGAATAGAATTCCTTGGTTAGAAAGAAAAACAAAAAAAAGAAAGAAAGAACAAAGAAAGCTAAAAGGTGGCAAAACAAAAGAAAAACAAAAAGAAATAAAGCTGGACACCAATAGCTTGAACTCTGAAATATATGCCTGTGATGTTTTTGTACTAGGATCTGCTTGGATTAGTAAGCTCTTAGGAGTGCCTCAACACTTGGTGACTTGGGTTAACTAACCCGGGATCATCAGCTGAAAATCCACTATCAAGAGCAACCTAACTACAAAGCATTTAGTAGCCCAAAGAGGTGCTGGGCATCAATGTTTTAAGAAGGAATGTGAGCCAAGTGTCTATGGTGAATAATGTGTCAAGTATAAAAAGAAAATGAACTTGCTACACATGACACTCAAATAAAGCTTTTGAATAAAGTAATAGCCAAGGATAAAGGAATAATGAGAGGTCATAGCAGTATGTCACTTGAAACTTGAAGGAAACTTTCTAGGCCTAGGAGTCAATAAGAAGTGAGCATTTGCATATCCACATAAAACCCCATGAACTATCAATAACACTTTGCTAGCATGAACTTCCTCTTCCATTTCATTCTTTCTTCTTAATAAATTCATTTCTTGCTTGGGGACAAGCAAGCTTTAAGTTTGGTGTTGTGATGACAAGTCATCCTAGCCCATTTTAGCTAGTCTTTTTCTTTTGTTTTCATTAGAATTATGCACTTTCTTAAGCTACAAGCAAGCTAATTGAGTAGATTTTCATGTTTCCCTTGATTGAACCAACCATATGTGAATTCATGCCATTTCATGAGGTTTTGAACTATATTTGTTGCATATTGTGGAAGATTGAATACCTCATGATTTTGAGCAAAACTTTGATTAGTTTGGTTGATCAATGATAGGTGAAGAAGGCTTGGAGAAAGGTTGAAGCAAAGAGGAATGGCTAGGAGTGAAGAGAGGACAATGGAATAAGTGAAAATTGAACCGGGTTGCATGAAGTTAGCCCCAACGTTAGCCCCCTAACTTGGAGGCTAACGTTGGGCATATGAATCACTCTTTGGAAGTAGCCAACGTTAGCTCCAACGTTAGCCCCCTAACTTGGAGGCTAACGTTGGAACTTGAGAGTTTCTCCCTGGGCTACCAACGTTTGCGCCAACGTTAGCCCCCTAACTTGGAGGCTAACGTTGGCACTTAAATCACAATGGGGGAGTAGGCAACGTTTGCGCCAACGTTAGCCCCCTAACGTGGAGGCTAACGTTGGCACCAATCACACCAAGCAAGGCCAACGTTAGGGTCAAAGTTAGACCCCTAACGTTGGCGCCAACGTCTAAACCAGAAGAATGTGGTTTGCTGATATGAAAAGTTAGGGTCAAAGTTAGACCCCTAACTTTGACCCTAACGTTGAAGACCAACGTTGGCTAACTCCATTTCCGGTTCAATTGGTTCACTTCGGTTCTTCTTCAATCTTCAAGAGCAATCAACCAAGGCCTCTTTCAACCCAATTCCACCAAGAACAAAGGCCCAACTCAAGGCTTGAAGATCATTTTGGAAAGTGTATAAATAGGATAGAATTCAATTTGTTTGGGGAGCTTTTTGGGGAGAGTTTTCTTTTAGAGCTTTCCTTTTAGAATTTTCATAAGAGTTTTTGGGAAGCTTTTGTCACTGAGTGAACTTTAATTTCTTGTTTTCATTTGCTTTCAATTTCATTTTACTTTTGTCTTGGATCTTGGATTGGAGAATTGAAGAAATTCTGTTTCAATCTCAATCTTGGATCTCTCTGTTTATTTACTGCTTAATTGAATTTCCGTTTCTGTTACTTACTTCATCTATTCTCTTTGCAATTTACAATTTCCTTGCTATTGTTCTTGTTGGATCTAGGAAGGCATTGAGATCTAGACTTGGTTTTCTAGTCTCTGGGTCCTGAGATCTGAATTTCTCATTTCAATTCCCTGCTTATTGCTTTTTCTGTTCATTTACTTTACTGTTTCAAGATCCGGTTTAATCCCAATTCCCTTCCCTCTTCTGTTTGATGCAATTTAGTTTTTCCTTGTTTAAATTCTGCAAATCCATTCCCCAATTCCCTTTACATTTCAAGCAATTTATATTCCTTGCACTTTAAGATTCCGCAATTTACATTTCTTGCACTTTAAGTTTCTGCCATTTAATTTCTTGTTCTTTAAGATTCAGCAATTTAATTCCCTGCTTTCTTTAATTTCATGCAATTTACATTCTGCAAGTCACAAATCACTCAACCAACACTTGATTCGCTTGACTAAATCAACCACTAAACTAAAATTGCTCAATCCTTCAATCCTTGTGGGATCGACCTCACTCCCGTGAGTTTTTATTACTTGATGCGACCCGGTGCACTTGCCGGTTAGATTTGTGGTGTTTTGGGAGAGATTCGTTTCTCATCAAAATATCTCATCAAGGGTCAGCTGAACGTTAAAAAAAAAAAAAAAAAAAAAAAAAAAAAAACCGAAAAAAAAATCTGGAAAAAAACTGTGAAAAAAAACCGGAGGAGCTTGCCAAAGATGAGGCTATTACGGCTCACCTTTAGGTGTCCTCCTCGGGATAGCGTCATTTAAAGAACGAGGGTCAGCAGAACGTAAAAAAAAAAAAAAAAAATCTGGAAAAAAACTGTGAAAAAAACCGGAGGAGCTTGCCAAAGATGAGGCCATTACGGCTCGCCTTTAGGTGTCCTCCTCGGGATAGCGTAATTTAAAGAACGAGGGTCAGCAGAACGTAAAATAAAAAAAAAAACAAAAAAACCGGAAAAAAATCTGGAAAATAAACTGTGAAAAAAACCGGAAGAGCTTGCCAAAGATGAGGCCATTACGGCTCACCTTTAGGTGTCCTCCTCGGGATAACGTCATTTAAAGAACGAGGGTCAGCAGAACGTTTAAAAAAAAAATCTGGAAAAAAACTGTGAAAAAAACCGGAGGAGCTTGCCAAAGATGAGGCCATTACGGCTCGCCTTTAGGTGTCCTCCTCGGGATAGCGTCATTTAAAGAACGAGGGTCAGCAGAACGTAAAAAAAACAAAAAAAAACAAAAAAAAAACCGGAAAAAAATATGGAAAAAAACTGTGAAAAAAAACCGGAGGAGCTTGCCAAAGATGAGGCCATTAAGGCTCACCTTTAGGTGTCCTCCTCGGGATAGCGTCATTTAAAGAACGAGGGTCAGCGGAAGGTAAAAAAAAAAAAAAAATAGGAAAAAAAAATCTGGAAAAAAACTGTGAAAAAAACCGGAGGAGCTTGCCAAAGATGAGGCCATTACGGCTCGCCTTTCGGTGTCCTCCTCGGGATAGCGTCATTTAAAGAACGAGGGTCAGCAGAAGGAATAAAAAAAAAAAACGGAAAAAAAATCTAGAAAAAAACTGTGAAAAAAACCGGAGGAGCTTGCCAAAGATGAGGCCATTACGGCTCACCTTTAGGTGTCCTCCTCGGGATAACGTCATTTAAAGAACGAGGGTCAGCAGAACGTTAAAAAAAAAAAAAAAAAAAAATCTGGAAAAAAACTGTGAAAAAAACCGGAGGAGCTTGCCAAAGATGAGGCCATTACGGCTCGCCTTTAGGTGTCCTCCTCGGGATAGCGTCATTTAAAGAACGAGGGTCAGCAGAACGTAAAAAAAAAAAAAAAAAAAAAAAAAAACCGGAAAAAAAAATCTGGAAAAAAACTGTGAAAAAAAACCGGAGGAGCTTGCCAAAGATGAGGCCATTACGGCTCGCCTTTCGGTGTCCTCCTCGGGATAGCGTCATTTAAAGACCGAGGCTCAGCAGAACGTAAAATAAAAAAAAAACAAAAAAACCGGAAAAAAAATCTGGAAAATAAACTGTGAAAAAAACCGGAGGAGCTTGCCAAAGATGAGGCCATTACGGCTCACCTTTAGGTGTCCTCCTCGGGATAACGTCATTTAAAGAACGAGGGTCAGCAGAACGTTTAAAAAAAAAATCTGGAAAAAAACTGTGAAAAAAACTGGAGGAGCTTGCCAAAGATGAGGCCATTACGGCTCGCCTTTAGGTGTCCTCCTCGGGATAGCGTCATTTAAAGAACGAGGGTCAGCAGAACGTAAAAAAAAACAAAAAAAAACAAAAAAAAAAAAAACCGGAAAAAAAATCTGGAAAAAAACTGTGAAAAAAAAACGGAGGAGCTTGCCAAAGATGAGGCCATTAAGGCTCACCTTTAGGTGTCCTCCTCGGGATAGCGTCATTTAAAGAACGAGGGTCAGCGGAAGGTAAAAAAAAAAAAAAAAAAATAGGAAAAAAAAATCTGGAAAAAAACTGTGAAAAAAACCGGAGGAGCTTGCCAAAGATGAGGCCATTACGGCTCACCTTTAGGTGTCCTCCTCGGGATAACGTCATTTAAAGAACGAGGGTCAGCAGAACGTTAAAAAAAAAAAAAAAAAAAAAATCTGGAAAAACACTGTGAAAAAAACCGGAGGAGCTTGCCAAAGATGAGGCCATTACGGCTCGCCTTTAGGTGTCCTCCTCGGGATAGCGTCATTTAAAGAACGAGGGTCAGCAGAACGTAAAAAAAAAAAAAAAAAAAAAAAAAAAAAAAAACGGAAAAAAAAATCTGGAAAAAAACTGTGAAAAAAAACCGGAGGAGCTTGCCAAAGATGAGGCCATTACGGCTCGCCTTTCGGTGTCCTCCTCGGGATAGCGTCATTTAAAGAGCGAGGCTCAGCAGAACGTAAAATAAAAAAAAAACAAAAAAACCGGAAAAAAAATCTGGAAAATAAACTGTAAAAAAAACCGGAGGAGCTTGCCAAAGATGAGGCCATTACGGCTCACCTTTAGGTGTCCTCCTCGGGATAACGTCATTTAAAGAACGAGGGTCAGCAGAACGTTTAAAAAAAAAATCTGGAAAAAAACTGTGAAAAAAACCGGAGGAGCTTGCCAAAGATGAGGCCATTACGGCTCGCCTTTAGGTGTCCTCCTCGGGATAGCGTCATTTAAAGAACGAGGGTCAGCAGAACGTAAAAAAAAACAAAAAAAAACAAAAAAAAAAAAACCGGAAAAAAAATCTGGAAAAAAACTGTGAAAAAAAAACGGAGGAGCTTGCCAAAGATGAGGCCATTAAGGCTCACCTTTAGGTGTCCTCCTCGGGATAGCGTCATTTAAAGAACGAGGGTCAGCGGAAGGTAAAAAAAAAAAAAAAATAGGAAAAAAAAATCTGGAAAAAAACTGTGAAAAAAACCGGAGGAGCTAGCCAAAGATGAGGCCATTACGGCTCGCCTTTCGGTGTCCTCCTCGGGATAGCGTCATTTAAAGAACGAGGGTCAGCAGAACGTAAAAAAAAAAAAAAAACCCGGAAAAAAAAAACTGTGAAAAAAACCGGAGGAGCTTGCCAAAGATGAGGCCATTAAGGCTCACCTTTAGGTGTCCTCCTCGGGATAGCGTCATTTAAAGAACGAGGGTCAGCAGAACGTTAAAAAAAAAAAAAAAAAAAACCGAAAAATAAATCTGGAATAAAACTGTGAAAAAAACCGGAGGAGCTTGCCAAAAATGAGACCATTACGGCTCGCCTTTCGGTGTCCTCCTCGGGATAGCGTCATTTAAAGAACGAGGGTCAGCAGAACGTAAAAAAAAAAAAAAAAAAAAAAAAAAAAAAAAAAAAACCGAAAAAAAAATCTGGAAAAAAAACTGTGAAAAAAAACCGGAGGAGCTTGCCAAAGATGAGGCTATTACGGCTCACCTTTAGGTGTCCTCCTCGGGATAGCGTCATTTAAAGAACGAGGGTCAGCAGAACGTAAAAAAAAAAAAAAAAAAATCTAGAAAAAAACTGTGAAAAAAACCGGAGGAGCTTGCCAAAGATGAGGCCATTACGGCTCGCCTTTAGGTGTCCTCCTCGGGATAGCGTAATTTAAAGAACGAGGGTCAGCAGAACGTAAAATAAAAAAAAAACAAAAAAACCGGAAAAAAATCTGGAAAATAAACTGTGAAAAAAACCGGAAGAGCTTGCCAAAGATGAGGCCATTACGGCTCACCTTTAGGTGTCCTCCTCGGGATAACGTCATTTAAAGAACGAGGGTCAGCAGAACGTTTAAAAAAAAAATCTGGAAAAAAACTGTGAAAAAAACCGGAGGAGCTTGCCAAAGATGAGGCCATTACGGCTCGCCTTTAGGTGTCCTCCTCGGGATAGCGTCATTTAAAGAACGAGGGTCAGCAGAACGTAAAAAAAACAAAAAAAAAACCGGAAAAAAAATATGGAAAAAAACTGTGAAAAAAAACCGGAGGAGCTTGCCAAAGATGAGGCCATTAAGGCTCACCTTTAGGTGTCCTCCTCGGGATAGCGTCATTTAAAGAACGAGGGTCAGCAGAACGTAAAAAAAAACAAAAAAAAACAAAAAAAAAAAAACCGGAAAAAAAATCTGGAAAAAAACTGTGAAAAAAAAACGGAGGAGCTTGCCAAAGATGAGGCCATTAAGGCTCACCTTTAGGTGTCCTCCTCGGGATAGCGTCATTTAAAGAACGAGGGTCAGCGGAAGGTAAAAAAAAAAAAAAAATAGGAAAAAAAAAATCTGGAAAAAAACTGTGAAAAAAACCGGAGGAGCTTGCCAAAGATGAGGCCATTACGGCTCGCCTTTCGGTGTCCTCCTCGGGATAGCGTCATTTAAAGAACGAGGGTCAGCAGAACGTAAAAAAAAAAAAAAAACCCGGAAAAAAAAACTGTGAAAAAAACCGGAGGAGCTTGCCAAAGATGAGGCCATTAAGGCTCACCTTTAGGTGTCCTCCTCGGGATAGCGTCATTTAAAGAACGAGGGTCAGCAGAACGTTAAAAAAAAAAAAAAAAAAAAACCGAAAAATAAATCTGGAATAAAACTGTGAAAAAAACCGGAGGAGCTTGCCAAAAATGAGACCATTACGGCTCGCCTTTCGGTGTCCTCCTCGGGATAGCGTCATTTAAAGAACGAGGGTCAGCAGAACGTAAAAAAAAAAAAAAAAAAAAAAAAAAAAAAAAAAAAAAAAAAAAAAAAAAAACCGAAAAAAAAATCTGGAAAAAAAACTGTGAAAAAAAACCGGAGGAGCTTGCCAAAGATGAGGCTATTACGGCTCACCTTTAGGTGTCCTCCTCGGGATAGCGTCATTTAAAGAACGAGGGTCAGCAGAACGTAAAAAAAAAAAAAAAAAAAATCTGGAAAAAAACTGTGAAAAAAACTGGAGGAGCTTGCCAAAGATGAGGCCATTACGGCTCGCCTTTAGGTGTCCTCCTCGGGATAGCGTAATTTAAAGAACGAGGGTCAGCAGAACGTAAAATAAAAAAAAAACAAAAAAACCGGAAAAAAATCTGGAAAATAAACTGTGAAAAAAACCGGAAGAGCTTGCCAAAGATGAGGCCATTACGGCTCACCTTTAGGTGTCCTCCTCGGGATAACGTCATTTAAAGAACGAGGGTCAGCAGAACGTTTAAAAAAAAAAATCTGGAAAAAAACTGTGAAAAAAACCGGAGGAGCTTGCCAAAGATGAGGCCATTACGGCTCGCCTTTAGGTGTCCTCCTCGGGATAGCGTCATTTAAAGAACGAGGGTCAGCAGAACGTAAAAAAAACAAAAAAAAACAAAAAAAAAACCGGAAAAAAAATATGGAAAAAAACTGTGAAAAAAAACCGGAGGAGCTTGCCAAAGATGAGGCCATTAAGGCTCACCTTTAGGTGTCCTCCTCGGGATAGCGTCATTTAAAGAACGAGGGTCAGCGGAAGGTAAAAAAAAAAAAAAAAATAGGAAAAAAAAATCTGGAAAAAAACTGTGAAAAAAACCGGAGGAGCTTGCCAAAGATGAGGCCATTACGGCTCGCCTTTCGGTGTCCTCCTCGGGATAGCGTCATTTAAAGAACGAGGGTCAGCAGAAGGAATAAAAAAAAAAACGGAAAAAAAATCTAGAAAAAAACTGTGAAAAAAACCGGAGGAGCTTGCCAAAGATGAGGCCATTACGGCTCACCTTTAGGTGTCCTCCTCGGGATAACGTCATTTAAAGAACGAGGGTCAGCAGAACGTTAAAAAAAAAAAAAAAAAAATCTGGAAAAAAACTGTGAAAAAAACCGGAGGAGCTTGCCAAAGATGAGGCCATTACGGCTCGCCTTTAGGTGTCCTCCTCGGGATAGCGTCATTTAAAGAACGAGGGTCAGCAGAACGTAAAAAAAACAAAAAAAAACAAAAAAAAAAACCGGAAAAAAAATATGGAAAAAAACTGTGAAAAAAAACCGGAGGAGCTTGCCAAAGATGAGGCCATTAAGGCTCACCTTTAGGTGTCCTCCTCGGGATAGCGTCATTTAAAGAACGAGGGTCAGCGGAAGGTAAAAAAAAAAAAAAATAGGAAAAAAAAATCTGGAAAAAAACTGTGAAAAAAACCGGAGGAGCTTGCCAAAGATGAGGCCATTACGGCTCGCCTTTCGGTGTCCTCCTC
>NC_142439.1:60647500-60652500 GCF_059453495.1 Arachis ipaensis | reverse complement strand
AAAAAACCGGAGGAGCTTGCCAAAGATGAGGCCATTACGGCTCGCCTTTAGGTGTCCTCCTCGGGATAGCGTCATTTAATGAACGAGGGTCAGCAGAACGTAAAAAAAACAAAAAAAAAACAAAAAAAAAACCGGAAAAAAAATATGGAAAAAAACTGTGAAAAAAAACCGGAGGAGCTTGCCAAAGATGAGGCCATTAAGGCTCACCTTTAGGTGTCCTCCTCGGGATAGCGTCATTTAAAGAACGAGGGTCAGCGGAAGGTAAAAAAAAAAAAAATAGGAAAAAAAAATCTGGAAAAAAACTGTGAAAAAAACCGGAGGAGCTTGCCAAAGATGAGGCCATTACGGCTCGCCTTTCGGTGTCCTCCTCGGGATAGCGTCATTTAAAGAACGAGGGTCAGCAGAAGGAATAAAAAAAAAAAACGGAAAAAAAATCTAGAAAAAAACTGTGAAAAAAACCGGAGGAGCTTGCCAAAGATGAGGCCATTACGGCTCACCTTTAGGTGTCCTCCTCGGGATAACGTCATTTAAAGAACGAGGGTCAGCAGAACGTTAAAAAAAAAAAAAAAAAAAAATCTGGAAAAAAACTGTGAAAAAAACCGGAGGAGCTTGCCAAAGATGAGGCCATTACGGCTCGCCTTTAGGTGTCCTCCTCGGGATAGCGTCATTTAAAGAACGAGGGTCAGCAGAACGTATAAAAAAAAAAAAAAAAAAAAAAAACCGGAAAAAAAAATCTGGAAAAAAACTGTGAAAAAAAACCGGAGGAGCTTGCCAAAGATGAGGCCATTACGGCTCGCCTTTCGGTGTCCTCCTCGGGATAGCGTCATTTAAAGAGCGAGGCTCAGCAGAACGTAAAATAAAAAAAAAACAAAAAAACTGGAAAAAAAATCTGGAAAATAAACTGTGAAAAAAACCGGAGGAGCTTGCCAAAGATGAGGCCATTACGGCTCACCTTTAGGTGTCCTCCTCGGGATAACGTCATTTAAAGAACGAGGGTCAGCAGAACGTTTAAAAAAAAAATCTGGAAAAAAACTGTGAAAAAAACCGGAGGAGCTTGCCAAAGATGAGGCCATTACGGCTCGCCTTTAGGTGTCCTCCTCGGGATAGCGTCATTTAAAGAACGAGGGTCAGCAGAACGTAAAAAAAAACAAAAAAACAAAAAAAACAAAAAAACCGGAAAAAAAATCTGGAAAAAAACTGTGAAAAAAAAACGGAGGAGCTTGCCAAAGATGAGGCCATTAAGGCTCACCTTTAGGTGTCCTCCTCGGGATAGCGTCATTTAAAGAACGAGGGTCAGCGGAAGGTAAAAAAAAAAAAAAAAAAATAGGAAAAAAAAATCTGGAAAAAAACTGTGAAAAAAACCGGAGGAGCTTGCCAAAGATGAGGCCATTACGACTCGCCTTTCGGTGTCCTCCTCGGGATAGCGTCATTTAAAGAACGAGGGTCAGCAGAACGTAAAAAAAAAAAAAAAACCCGGAAAAAAAAAAACTGTGAAAAAAACCGGAGGAGCTTGCCAAAGATGAGGCCATTAAGGCTCACCTTTAGGTTTCCTCCTCGGGATAGCGTCATTTAAAGAACGAGGGTCAGCAGAACGTTAAAAAAAAAAAAAAAAAAAAAAAAAAAAAAAAAAACCGAAAAATAAATCTGGAATAAAACTGTGAAAAAAACCGGAGGAGCTTGCCAAAGATGAGACCATTACGGCTCGCCTTTCGGTGTCCTCCTCGGGATAGCGTCATTTAAAGAACGAGGGTCAGCAGAACGTAATAAAAAAAAAAAAAAAAAAAAAAAAAAAAAAAAAACCGAAAAAAAAATCTAGAAAAAAAACTGTGAAAAAAAACCGGAGGAGCTTGCCAAAGATGAGGCTATTACGGCTCAACTTTAGGTGTCCTCCTCGGGATAGCGTCATTTAAAGAACGAGGGTCAGCAGAACGTAAAAAAAAAAAAAAAAAATCTGGAAAAAAAATGTGAAAAAAACCGGAGGAGCTTGCCAAAGATGAGGCCAATACGGCTCGCCTTTAGGTGTCCTCCTCGGGATAGCGTCATTTAAAGAACGAGGGTCAGCAGAACGTAAAAAAAAAAAAAAAAAAAACCGAAATAAAAATCTGAAAAAAAACTGTGAAAAAAACCGGAGGAGCTTGCCAAAGATGAGGCCATTACGGCTCGCCTTTAGGTGTCCTCCTCGGGATAGCGTCATTTAAAGAACGAGGGTCAGCAGAACGTAAAAAAAAAAAAAAAAAAAAAACCGAAAAAAAAATCTGGAAAAAAAACTGTGAAAAAAAACCGGAGGAGCTTGCCAAAGATGAGGCTATTACGGCTCCCCTTTAGGTGTCCTCCTCGGGATAGCGTCATTTAAAGAACGAGGGTCAGCGGAAGGTAAAAAAAAAAAAAACCGGAAAAAAAATCTGGAAAATAAAACTGTGAAAAAAAACCGGAGGAGCTTGCCAAAGATGAGGCCATTACGGCTCGCCTTTCGGTGTCCTCCTCGGGATAGCGTCATTTAAAGAACGAGGCTCAGCAGAACGTAAAAAAAAAAAAAAAAACCGAAAAAAAACATATGGAAAAAAAACTGAGAAAAAAACCGGAGGAGCTTGCCAAAGATGAGGCTATTACGGCTCACCTTTAGGTGTCCTCATCGGGATAGCGTCATTTAAAGAACGAGGGTCAGCAGAACGTAAAAAAAAAAAAAAAAAAAAAAAAAACAAAAAAAACAAAAAAAAAAAAAACCGAAAAAAAAAACTGGAAAAAAACCGGAGGAGCTTGCCAAAGATGAGGCCATTACGGCTCGCCTTTAGGTGTCCTCCTCGGGATAGCGTCATTTAAAGAACGAGGGTCAGCAGAAGGAATAAAAAAAAAAAAAACGGAAAAAAAATCTAGAAAAAAACTGTGAAAAAAACCGGAGGAACTTGCCAAAGATGAGGCCATTACGGCTCGCCTGTAGGTGTCCTCCTCGGGATAGCGTCATTTAAAGTACGAGGGTCAGCAGAACGTAAAAAAAAAAAAAAAAAAAAAAGGAAAAAAATCTGGAGAAAAACTGTGAAAAAAACCGGAGGAGCTTGCCAAAGATGAGGCCATTACGGCTCGCCTTTAGGTGTCCTCCTCGGGATAGCGTAATTTAAAGAACGAGGGTCAGCAGAACGTAAAATAAAAAAAAAAACAAAAAAACCGGAAAAAAATCTGGAAAATAAACTGTGAAAAAAACCGGAAGAGCTTGCCAAAGATGAGGCCATTACGGCTCACCTTTAGGTGTCCTCCTCGGGATAACGTCATTTAAAGAACGAGGGTCAGCAGAACGTTTAAAAAAAAAAATCTGGAAAAAAACTGTGTAAAAAACCGGAGGAGCTTGCCAAAGATGAGGCCATTACGGCTCGCCTTTAGGTGTCCTCCTCGGGATAGCGTCATTTAAAGAATGAGGGTCAGTAGAACGTAAAAAAAAACAAAAAAAAAAACCGGAAAAAAAATCTGGAAAAAAACTGTGAAAAAAAACCGGAGGAGCTTGCCAAAGATGAGGCCATTAAGGCTCACCTTTAGGTGTCCTCCTCGGGATAGCGTCATTTAAAGAACGAGGGTCAGCGGAAGGTAAAAAAAAAAAAATAGGAAAAAAAAATCTGGAAAAAAACTGTGAAAAAAACCGGAGGAGCTTGCCAAAGATGAGGCCATTACGGCTCGCCTTTCGGTCTCCTCCTCGGGATAGCGTCATTTAAAGAACGAGGGTCAGCAGAAGGAATAAAAAAAAAAAAAAACGGAAAAAAAATCTAGAAAAAAACTGTGAAAAAAACCAGAGGAGCTTGCCAAAGATGAGGCCATTACGGCTCACCTTTAGGTGTCCTCCTCGGGATAATGTCATTTAAAGAACGAGGGTCAGCAGAACGTTAAAAAAAAAAAAAAAAAAAAATCTGGAAAAAAACTGTGAAAAAAACCGGAGGAGCTTGCCAAAGATGAGGCCATTACGGCTCGCCTTTAGGTGTCCTCCTCGGGATAGCGTCATTTAAAGAACGAGGGTCAGCAGAACGTAAAAAAAAAAAAAAAAAAAAAAAAAAAAAAAAAAAAAAAAACCGGAAAAAAAAAATCTGGAAAAAAACTGTGAAAAAAAACCGGAGGAGCTTGCCAAAGATGAGGCCATTACGGCTCGCCTTTCGGTGTCCTCCTCGGGATAGCGTCATTTAAAGAGCGAGGCTCAGCAGAACGTAAAATAAAAAAAAACAAAAAAACCGGAAAAAAAAATCTGGAAAATAAACTGTGAAAAAAACCGGAGGAGCTTGCCAAAGATGAGGCCATTACGGCTCACCTTTAGGTGTCCTCCTCGGGATAACGTCATTTAAAGAACGAGGGTCAGCAGAACGTTTAAAAAAAAAATCTGGAAAAAAACTGTGAAAAAAACCGGAGGAGCTTGCCAAAGATGAGGCCATTACGGCTCGCCTTTAGGTGTCCTCCTCGGGATAGCGTCATTTAAAGAACGAGGGTCAGCAGAACGTAAAAAAAAACAAAAAAAAAATACCAGAAAAAAAATCTGGAAAAAAACTGTGAAAAAAAAACGGAGGAGCTTGCCAAAGATGAGGCCATTAAGGCTCACCTTTAGGTGTCCTCCTCGGGATAGTGTCATTTAAAGAACGAGGGTCAGCGGAAGGTAAAAAAAAAAAAAAAAAATAGGAAAAAAAAATCTGGAAAAAAACTGTGAAAAAAACCGGAGGAGCTTGCCAAAGATGAGGCCATTACGGCTCGCCTTTCGGTGTCCTCCTCGGGATAGCGTCATTTAAAGAACGAGGGTCAGCAGAACGTAAAAAAAAAAAAAAAAAAAACCCGGAAAAAAAAAACTGTGAAAAAAACCGGAGGAGCTTGCCAAAGATGAGGCCATTAAGGCTCACCTTTAGGTGTCCTCCTCGGGATAGCGTCATTTAAAGAACGAGGGTCAGCAGAACGTTAAAAAAAAAAAAAAAAAAAAAGACACCGAAAAATAAATCTGGAATAAAACTGTGAAAAAAACCGGAGGAGCTTGCCAAAGA
>NC_142439.1:60637500-60642500 GCF_059453495.1 Arachis ipaensis | reverse complement strand
GGATTTGCAGAATTTAAACAAGGAAAAATTGAATTGCATTAAACAGAAGAGGTAAAGGGAATTGGATTTGAACCGGATATGAAACAGGAAAGTAAATGAACATAAGAAAGCAGTAAATAGAGGATTGAAATGGAAAGTTAAGATCTCAGGACCCAGAGACTAGAAAACTAAGTCTAGATCTCAATGCCTTCCTAGATCCAACAAGAACAATAGCAAGGGAATTGTAAATTGCAAAGAAAAGAGATGAAGAGCAATGAACCGGAAATGAAATTCAATTAACAGTAAAATAAAGAAACAGAGAGATCCAAGATTGAGATTGAAACAGAATTTCTTCAATTCTCCAATCCAAGATTCAAGACAAAAGTAAAATGAAATTGCAAGTAAAAGGAAACAAAGAAATTCAAGTTCACTCAGTAACAAAAGCTTCCCAAAAACTATTATGAAAATTCTAAAAGGAAAAGCTCTAAAAGAAAACTCTCCCGAAAAAGCTCTCTAAACAAATTGAATTCTATCCTATTTATACACTTTCCAAAATGATCTTCAAGCCTTGAGTTGGGCCTTTGTTCTTGGTGGAATTGGGTTGAAAGAGGCCTTGGTTGATTGCTCTTTGAAGATTGAAGAAGAACCGAAGTGAACCAATTGAACCGGAAATGAAGTTAGCCAATGTTGGTTTTCAACGTTAGGGTCAAAGTTAGGGGTCTAACTTTGACCCTAACTTTTCATATCAGCAAGTTAAATTCCCTGGTTTGAACGTTGGTGCCAACGTTAGGGGTCTAACTTTGACCCTAACGTTGGCAATGCTTGGTGCTAGTGGTGCCAACGTTAGCCTCCAAGTTAGGGGGCTAACGTTGGCGCAAACGTTGGCCTTCCTCCTTTGTGATTCAAGTGCCAACGTTAGCCTCCACGTTAGGGGGCTAACGTTGGCGCAAACGTTGGCCTACTCCCCCATTGTGGTTCATGTGCCAACGTTAGTGCCCAGGGGATACATTCTTAAGTTCCAACGTTAGCCTCCAAGTTAGGGGGCTAACGTTGGAGCTAACGTTGGCCACCTCCAGGGAATGATTTACATGCCCAACGTTAGCCTCCAAGTTAGGGGGCTAACGTTGGGGCTAACTTCATGCAACCCGGTTCAATTTTTCATTTATTCCATTGTTCTCTCTTCACTCCTAGCCATTCCTCTTTGCTTCAACCTTTCTCCAAGCCTTCTTCACCTATCATTGATCAACCAAACTAATCAAAGCTTTGCTCAAAATCATGAGGTATTCAATCTTCCACAATATGCAACAATTATAGCTCAAAACCTCATGAAATGGCATGAATTCACATATGGTTGGTTCAATCAAGGGAAACATGAAAATCTACTCAATTAGCTTGCTTGTAGCTCAAGAAAGTGCATAATTCTAATGAAAACTAAAGAAAAAGACTAGCTAAAATGGGCTAAGATGACTTGTCATCACAACACCAAACTTAAAGCTTGCTTGTCCCCAAGCAAGAAATGAATTATGCTCCAAGGTTCTTTCAATTAAGATGGATTGAGGAACACTTGTAAAGTGCAGTGAGTGAAGTGATCAAGTATCAGTGGGGTGAACTCTAAATCATATGCTCATGCAAGGGCTTCAGTGCTCACTAGTCCTTACATATTGGGAGTCGTAGGTCTTAGGATTTTCATCCAAATGGTACCATGGAGATCTCTTTATGTGTAATCACCTTGAAGCAGCTTATAGTTTCTGTGCCTTGGTCTCGACTCTAAGTATCATGTCTCAAAGCGGCTCTTTAGATAAGCTTTCAATCAATACTCCTAAACCAGTTGGTTTTAAGGTATTAGGTGTTAAAGCACCCCTAAGGATTTACTTGCTCAAGCCTCTTTCCTTGACACACTTCAACCACAAGCATTTTACTAGGCTAACAACTCTTTGAGTCATTGTTTCTTCTTTCTTTTCTGCCTAGTAAGTGATGCTCAGAGCCTTGGACCATGTTCTTTTTGTTTTTGTATTTTCTTTTCTTTCTTGTGTTTTGTTTGCTGCTTCTTGGATCAATAGATTTTTGAGAATCTCCACAATGCTTCTTTGAACTTCCTGTCCCGCCTATGAGCTCCCATGCAAGTTTTCACAAGCATGCAACCTCAGTACAAAATCATATAACCAGAACCACCACTTCTCCTAATCTTTTGCTTGCCTCAAAATTGTTTAATTCCTTAATCCTTCTTTCCAAAGAACTTTCATGTGATGCATTTCTTGGAAATTGAGTGCAAACAAGTTTTGAAGATAAGAATGTTGTGAATGATCAAACATCTTGCTTATTGAATTATAAAGAAAGAAATTATACTATGTATGCAGGCAGGGGTAAATAGAAAAGAAACTATACTATGTAGACAGGCAGGGTAGATCAGGATACAATCCAACTTTCAATCACAGCAATATTTGATGCAAAACAATGACTTAACAATACAACCTGTTGAAGTTTGCTTGATTTCCTTCTTCTCATCATCATCATTGCTGGCCTTTAAGTTCATCTTTTGTCTCTTTGGTTGATGATGCTTAATCCTTCTAACAGCTTGTATGGGCCTCTGCAATGATATTGAAAGTTGCTTGTTCCCCAAGCACTTGGAAACAATGGTTAATTTTCATGATTTATTTGCGGGCTTTTTGAACTTACTTTGGTGTGGGAACACCAAACTTAGTACCTTGCCCATGGTTAACCATGTGTGATAATTTCTTTTTCTCTTTCACAAGTGATGGAACTGGAAACTAAGAAATGCAGTAAAATGGCTAACTATTTCATCCAGTATGCTTGAAGCCTATATTATGCAGAAAGTGAGAATGTGCTTTTAAGTAAGACTTTGGTGGAACACCAAACTTAGAATCCTTCATTCTCCCTTAGATTGTGTTGGTGTGCAACACCAAACTTAGCTTCTTGCATTATAGATGAAGTTAATTAACCTTTTTATTAAAATAACTATGGAAAGAAAACTACCTCAGGTTGGGTTGCCTCCCAACAAGCGCTCTTTTATTGTCACTAGCTTGACATCCTTCATTCTTTGATCATGGAGGCTGAAAATCATAGTGCCTCAGCTTTTCTCCTCTCACTATGGACTTCCTTACTGTCTCCTCCATTTCTTGGTGCCCTTCTTCAGAAATTCCAAAGGTGGAGAACTCTCTCCTGGTTCATGTCATACAACCAACTCAGCAAAGATGCACAGAGCATTCTGTAGCTTGAGTGCAGTGGGGGTTAGTAGAGACAAAGTCTCAAACAGTTAGTGTGCAAGTCAAAAATTAAAGAAACAGAAAAGAAAAAATGCTTGATCTAGATCACCACCTCACTTAATCATTGTCAATCTAATCAATCCCCGGCAACGGCGCCAAAAACTTGATGAGATATTTTGATGAGAAACGAATCTCTCACAAAACATCACAAAACTAACCGGCAAGTGCACCGGGTCGTATCAAGTAATAAAAACTCACGGGAGTGAGGTCGATCCCACAGGGATTGAAGGATTGAGCAATTTTAGCTTAGTGGTTGATTTAGTCAAGCGAATCAAGTGTTGGTTGGGTGATTTGTGAATTGCAGAATGTAAATTGCATGAAATTTAAGGGAGCGGGAAAGTAAATTGCTGAAACTTAAAGAACAAGAAATTAAATGACAGAAACTTAAAGTGCAAGAAATGTAAATTGCTTGAAATGTAAAGGGGATTGGGATGTGGATTTGCAGAATTTAAACAAGGAAAAATTGAATTGCATTAAACAGAAGAGGTAAAGGGAATTGGATTTGAACCGGATATGAAACAGGAAAGTAAATGAACATAAGAAAGCAGTAAATAGAGGATTGAAATGGAAAGTTAAGATCTCAGGACCCAGAGACTAGAAAACTAAGTCTAGATCTCAATGCCTTCCTAGATCCAACAAGAACAATAGCAAGGGAATTGTAAATTGCAAAGAAAAGAGATGAAGAGCAATGAACCGGAAATGAAATTCAATTAACAGTAAAATAAAGAAACAGAGAGATCCAAGATTGAGATTGAAACAGAATTTCTTCAATTCTCCAATCCAAGATTCAAGACAAAAGTAAAATGAAATTGCAAGTAAAAGGAAACAAAGAAATTCAAGTTCACTCAGTAACAAAAGCTTCCCAAAAACTATTATGAAAATTCTAAAAGGAAAAGCTCTAAAAGAAAACTCTCCCGAAAAAGCTCTCTAAACAAATTGAATTCTATCCTATTTATACACTTTCCAAAATGATCTTCAAGCCTTGAGTTGGGCCTTTGTTCTTGGTGGAATTGGGTTGAAAGAGGCCTTGGTTGATTGCTCTTTGAAGATTGAAGAAGAACCGAAGTGAACCAATTGAACCGGAAATGAAGTTAGCCAATGTTGGTTTTCAACGTTAGGGTCAAAGTTAGGGGTCTAACTTTGACCCTAACTTTTCATATCAGCAAGTTAAATTCCCTGGTTTGAACGTTGGTGCCAACGTTAGGGGTCTAACTTTGACCCTAACGTTGGCAATGCTTGGTGCTAGTGGTGCCAACGTTAGCCTCCAAGTTAGGGGGCTAACGTTGGCGCAAACGTTGGCCTTCCTCCTTTGTGATTCAAGTGCCAACGTTAGCCTCCACGTTAGGGGGCTAACGTTGGCGCAAACGTTGGCCTACTCCCCCATTGTGGTTCATGTGCCAACGTTAGTGCCCAGGGGATACATTCTTAAGTTCCAACGTTAGCCTCCAAGTTAGGGGGCTAACGTTGGAGCTAACGTTGGCCACCTCCAGGGAATGATTTACATGCCCAACGTTAGCCTCCAAGTTAGGGGGCTAACGTTGGGGCTAACTTCATGCAACCCGGTTCAATTTTTCATTTATTCCATTGTTCTCTCTTCACTCCTAGCCATTCCTCTTTGCTTCAACCTTTCTCCAAGCCTTCTTCACCTATCATTGATCAACCAAACTAATCAAAGCTTTGCTCAAAATCATGAGGTATTCAATCTTCCACAATATGCAACAATTATAGCTCAAAACC
>NC_142439.1:60625000-60627500 GCF_059453495.1 Arachis ipaensis | reverse complement strand
ATAGCGTCATTTAAAGAACGAGGGTCAGCAGAACGTTAAAAAAAAAAAAAAAAAAAAAAAAAAAAAAACCGAAAAATAAATCTGGAATAAAACTGTGTAAAAAACCGGAGGAGCTTGCCAAAGATGAGGCCATTATGGCTCGCCTTTAGGTGTCCTCCTCGGGATAGCGTCATTTAAAGAACGAGGGTCAGCGGAAGGTTAAAAAAAAAAAAAAAAAAAAAAAAAAAAAAAAAACCGGAAAAAAAAATCTGGAAAAAAACTGTGAAAAAAAAACGGAGGAGCTTGCCAAAGATGAGGCTATTAAGGCTCACCTTTAGGTGTCCTCCTCGGGATAGCGTCATTTAAAGAACGAGGGTCAGCAGAAGGTAAAAAAAAAAAACCGGAAAAAAAAATCTGAAAAAAAACCGGAAAAAAAATCTGGAAAAAAACTGTGAAAAAAAACGGAGGAGCTTGCCAAAGATGAGGCCATTACGGCTCGCCTTTAGGTGTCCTCCTCGGGATAGCGTAATTTAAAGAACGAGGGTCAGCAGAACGTAAAATAAAAAAAAAAACAAAAAAACCGGAAAAAAAATCTGGAAAAAAAACTGTGAAAAAAACCGGAGGAGCTTGCCAAAGATGAGGCCATTACGGCTCACCTTTAGGTGTCCTCCTCGGGATAACGTCATTTAAAGAACGAGGGTCAGCAGAACGTTTAAAAAAAAAATCTGGAAAAAAACTGTGAAAAAAACCGGAGGAGCTTGCCTAAGATGAGGCCATTACGGCTCGCCTTTAGGTGTCCTCCTCGGGATAGCGTCATTTAAAGAACGAGGGTCAGCAGAACGTAAAAAAAAAACAAAAAAAAACAAAAAAAAAACCGGAAAAAAAATCTGGAAAAAAACTGTGAAAAAAAACCGGAGGAGCTTGCCAAAGATGAGGCCATTAAGGCTCACCTTTAGGTGTCCTCCTCGGGATAGCGTCATTTAAAGAACGAGGGTCAGCGGAAGGTAAAAAAAAAAAAAAAAAAAGGAAAAAAAAATCTGGAAAAAAACTGTGAAAAAAACCGGAGGAGCTTGCCAAAGATGAGGCCATTACGGCTCGCCTTTCGGTGTCCTCCTCGGGATAGCGTCATTTAAAGAACGAGGGTCAGTAGAACGTTAAAAAAAAAAAAAAAAAAAAAAAAAAAAAAAAAAAAAAAAAAAAAAAAAAAAAAAACGAAAAAAAAAATCTGGAAAAAAAAACCGGAGGAGCTTGCCAAAGATGAGGGTATTACGGCTCACCTTTAGGTGTCCTCCTCGGGATAGCGTCATTTAAAGAACGAGGGTCAGCAGAACGTAAAAAAAAAAAAAAAAAAAAAAACCGAAAAAATAATCTGGAAAAAAAACTGTGAAAAAAACCGGAGGAGCTTGCCAAAGATGAGGCCATTACGGCTCGCCTTTAGGTGTCCTCCTTGGGATAGCGTCATTTAAAGAACGAGGGTCAGCAGAACGTAAAAAAAAAAAAAAAAAAAAAAACCGAAAAAAAAATCTGGAAAAAAAACTGTGAAAAAAACCGGAGGAGCTTGCCAAAGATGAGGCCATTACGGCTCGCCTTTAGGTGTCCTCCTTGGGATAGCGTCATTTAAAGAACGAGGGTCAGCAGAACGTAAAAAAAAAAAAAAAAAAACCGAAAAAAAATCTGGAAAAAAAACTGTGAAAAAAAACCAGAGGAGCTTGCCAAAGATGAGGCTATTACGGCTCCCCTTTAGGTGTCCTCCTCGGGATAGCGTCATTTAAAGAACGAGGGTCAGCGGAAGGTAAAAAAAAAAAAAAAAACCGGAAAAAAAATCTGGAAAATAAAACTGTGAAAAAAAACCGGAGGAGCTTGCCAAAGATGAGGCCATTACGGCTCGCCTTTAGGTGTCCTCCTCGGGATAGCGTCATTTAAAGAACGAGGGTCAGCAGAAGGAATAAAAAAAAAAAAAAAACGGAAAAAAAATCTAGAAAAAAACTGTGAAAAAAACCGGAGGAGCTTGCCAAAGATGAGGCCATTACGGCTCGCCTTTAGGTGTCCTCCTCGGGATAGCGTAATTTAAAGAACGAGGGTCAGCAGAACGTAAAATAAAAAAAAAACAAAAAAACCGGAAAAAAAATCTGGAAAATAAACTGTGAAAAAAACCGGAGGAGCTTGCCAAAGATGAGGCCATTACGGCTCACCTTTAGGTGTCCTCCTCGGGATAACAACATTTAAAGAACGAGGGTCAGCAGAACGTTTAAAAAAAAATCTGGAAAAAAACTGTGAAAAAAACCGGAGGAGCTTGCCAAAGATGAGGCCATTACGGCTCGCCTTTAGGTGTCCTCCTCGGGATAGCGTCATTTAAAGAACGAGGGTCAGCAGAACGTAAAAAAAAACAAAAAAAAACAAAAAAAAAACCGGAAAAAAAATCTGGAAAAAAACTGTGAAAAAAAACCGGAGGAGCTTGCCAAAGATGAGGCCATTAAGGCTCACCTTTAGGTGTCCTCCTCGGGATAGCGTCATTTAAAGA
>NC_142439.1:60615000-60617500 GCF_059453495.1 Arachis ipaensis | reverse complement strand
TTGCCAAAGATGAGGCCATTACGGCTCGCCTTTAGGTGTCCTCCTTGGGATAGCGTCATTTAAAGAACGAGGGTCAGCAGAACGTAAAAAAAAAAAAAAAAAAAACCGAAAAAAAAATCTCGAAAAAAAACTGTGAAAAAAAACCAGAGGAGCTTGCCAAAGATGAGGCTATTACGGCTCCCCTTTAGGTGTCCTCCTCGGGATAGCGTCATTTAAAGAACGAGGGTCAGCGGAAGGTAAAAAAAAAAAAAACCGGAAAAAAAATCTGGAAAATAAAACTGTGAAAAAAAACCGGAGGAGCTTGCCAAAGATGAGGCCATTACGGCTCGCCTTTAGGTGTCCTCCTCGGGATAGCGTCATTTAAAGAACGAGGGTCAGCAGAAGGAATAAAAAAAAAAAAAAAACGGAAAAAAAATCTAGAAAAAAACTGTGAAAAAAACCGGAGGAGCTTGCCAAAGATGAGGCCATTACGGCTCGCCTTTAGGTGTCCTCCTCGGGATAGCGTAATTTAAAGAACGAGGGTCAGCAGAACGTAAAATAAAAAAAAAACAAAAAAACCGGAAAAAAAATCTGGAAAATAAACTGTGAAAAAAACCGGAGGAGCTTGCCAAAGATGAGGCCATTACGGCTCACCTTTAGGTGTCCTCCTCGGGATAACGTCATTTAAAGAACGAGGGTCAGCAGAACGTTTAAAAAAAAAAATCTGGAAAAAAACTGTGAAAAAAACCGGAGGAGCTTGCCAAAGATGAGGCCATTACGGCTCGCCTTTAGGTGTCCTCCTCGGGATAGCGTCATTTAAAGAACGAGGGTCAGCAGAACGTAAAAAAAAAACAAAAAAAAACAAAAAAAAACCGGAAAAAAAATCTGGAAAAAAACTGTGAAAAAAAACCGGAGGAGCTTGCCAAAGATGAGGCCATTAAGGCTCACCTTTAGGTGTCCTCCTCGGGATAGCGTCATTTAAAGAACGAGGGTCAGCGGAAGGTAAAAAAAAAAAAAAAAAAAAGGAAAAAAAAATCTGGAAAAAAACTGTGAAAAAAACCGGAGGAGCTTGCCAAAGATGAGGCCATTACGGCTCGCCTTTCGGTGTCCTCCTCGGGATAGCGTCATTTAAAGAACGAGGGTCAGCAGAACGTAAAAAAAAAAAAAAAAAAAACCCGGAAAAAAAAAACTGTGAAAAAAACCGGAGGAGCTTGCCAAAGATGAGGCCATTAAGGCTCACCTTTAGGTGTCCTCCTCGGGATAGCGTCATTTAAAGAACGAGGGTCAGCAGAACGTTAAAAAAAAATAAATAAATAAAAAAAAACCGGAAAAAAAATCTGGAAAAAAACTGTGAAAAAATCGGAGGAGCTTGCCAAAGATGAGGCCATTACGGCTCGCCTTTCGGTGTCCTCCTCGGGATAGCGTCATTTAAAGAACGAGGGTCAGCAGAACGTATAAAAAAAAAAAAAAACCGGAAAAAAATCTGGAAAAAAACTGTGAGAAAAACCGGAGGAGCTTGCCAAAGATGAGGCCATTACGGCTCGCCTTTAGGTGTCCTCCTCGGGATAGCGTAATTTAAAGAACGAGTGTCAGCAGAACGTAAAATAAAAAAAACAAAAAAAAAAACAAAAAAACCGGAAAAAAATCTGGAAAATAAACTGTGAAAAAAACCGGAGGAGCTTGCCAAAGATGAGGCCATTACGGCTCGCCTTTAGGTGTCCTCCTCGGGATAGCGTAAATTAAAGAACGAGGGTCAGCAGAACGTAAAATAAAAAAATACAAAAAAACAAAAAAACAAAAAAACCGGAAAAAAAATCTGGAAAATAAACTGTGAAAAAAACCGGAGGAGCTTGCCAAAGATGAGGCCATTACGGCTCACCTTTAGGTGTCCTCCTCGGGATAATGTCATTTAAAGAACGAGGGTCAGCAGAACGTTAAAAAAAAAAAAAAAATCTGGAAAAAAACTGTGAAAAAAACCGGAGGAGCTTGCCAAAGATGAGGCCATTACGGCTCGCCTTTAGGTGTCCTCCTCGGGATAGCGTCATTTAAAGAACGAGGGTCAGCAGAACGTAAAAAAAAAAAAAAAAAAAAAAAAAAAAAAAAAAAAAAAAAAAAAAAAAAAAAAAAAAAAAAAACCGGAAACAAAAATCTTGAAAAAAACTGTGAAAAAAAACCGGAGGAGCTTGCCAAAGATGAGGCCATTACGGCTCGCCTTTCGGTGTCCTCCTCGGGATAGCGTCATTTAAAGAACGAGGCTCAGCAGAACGTAAAAAAAAAAAAACCGAAAAAAAATATGGAAAAAAAACTGTGAAAAAAACCGCAGGAGCTTGCCAAAGATGAGGCTATTACGGCTCACCTTTAGGTGTCCTCCTCGGGATAGCGTCATTTAAAGAACGAGGGTCAGCAGAACGTAAAAAAAAAAAAAAAAAAAAAAAAAAAAAAAAAAAAAAAAAAAAAAAAAAAAACCGGAAAAAAATCTGGAATAAAACAGTGAAAAAAACCGGAGGAGCTTGCCAAAGAT
>NC_142439.1:60597500-60600000 GCF_059453495.1 Arachis ipaensis | reverse complement strand
GTGTCTTCCTCGGGATAGCGTCATTTAAAGAACGAGGGTCAGCAGAACGTAAAAAAAAAAAAAAAAAAAAAAAAAAAAAAAAACCGAAAAAAAAATCTGGAAAAAAAACTGTGAAAAAAAACCGGAGGAGCTTGCCAAAGATGAGGCTATTACGGCTCACCTTTAGGTGTCCTCCTCAGGATAGCGTCATTTAAAGAACGAGGGTCAGCAGAACGTAAAAAAAAAAAAAAAAAAAAAAAAAAAAAATCTGGAAAAAAACTGTGAAAAAAACCGGAGGAGCTTGCCAAAGATGAGGCTATTACGGCTCACCTTTAGGTGTCCTCCTCGGGATAGCGTCATTTAAAGAACGAGGGTCAGCAGAACGTAAAAAAAAAAAAAAAAAAAAAAAAAAAAAAAAAAAAAAAAAAAAAAAAAAAAAAAAAAAAAAAAAACCGGAAAAAAATCTGGAATAAAACAGTGAAAAAAACCGGAGGAGCTTGCCAAAGATGAGGCCATTACGGCTCGCCTTTAGGTCTCCTCCTCGGGATAGCGTCATTTAAAGAACGAGGGTCAGCAGAACTTTTAAAAAAAAAAAAAAAAAAAAAACAAAAAAAACAAAAAAAACAAAAAAAAAACAAAAACCGAAAAAAAAACTGGAAAAAAACCGGAGGAGCTTGCCAAAGATGAGGCCATTACGGCTCGCCTTTAGGTGTCCTCCTCGGGATAGCGTCATTTAAAGAACGAGGGTCAGCAGAAGGAATAAAAAAAAAAAAAACAGAAAAAAAATCTAGAAAAAAATTGTGAAAAAAACCGGAGGAGCTTGCCAAAGATGAGGCCATTACGGCTCGCCTTTAGGTGTCCTCCTCGGGATAGCGTAAATTAAAGAACGAGGCTCAGCAGAACGTAAAATAAAAAAAATACAAAAAAACCGGAAAAAAAATCTGGAAAATAAACTGTGAAAAAAACCGGAGGAGCTTGCCAAAGATGAGGCCATTACGGCTCACCTTTAGGTGTCCTCCTCGGGATAACGTCATTTAAAGAACGAGGGTCAGCAGAACGTTTAAAAAAAAATCTGGAAAAAAACTGTGAAAAAAACCGGAGGAGCTTGCCAAAGATAAGGCCATTAAGGCTCGCCTTTAGGTGTCCTCCTCGGGATAGCGTCATTTAAAGAACGAGGGTCAGCAGAACGTAAAAAAAAAGCAAAAAAAAACAAAAAAAAAAAACCGGAAAAAAATCTGGAAAAAAACTGTGAAAAAAAACCGGAGGAGCTTGCCAAAGATGAGGCCATTAAGGCTCACCTTTAGGTGTCCTCCTCGGGATAGCGTCATTTAAAGAACGAGGGTCAGCGGAAGGTAAAAAAAAAAAAAAATAGGAAAAAAAAATCTGGAAAAAAACTGTGAAAAAAACCGGAGGAGCTTGCCAAAGATGAGGCCATTACGGCTCGCCTTTCGGTGTCCTCCTCGGGATAGCGTCATTTAAAGAACGAGGGTCAGCAGAACGTAAAAAAAAAAAAAAAAAAAAAAACCCGGAAAAAAAAAACTGTGAAAAAAACCGGAGGAGCTTGCCAAAGATGAGGCCATTAAGGCTCACCTTTAGGTGTCCTCCTCGGGATAGCGTCATTTAAAGAACGAGGGTCAGCAGAACGTTAAAAAAAAAAAAAAAAAAAAAAAAAAAAAAAAAAACCGAAAAAAAAATATGGAATAAAACTGTGAAAAAAACCGGAGGAGCTTGCCAAAGATGAGGCCATTATGGCTCGCCTTTAGGTGTCCTCCTCGGGATAGCGTCATTTAAAGAACGAGGGTCAGCGGAAGGTTAAAAAAAAAAAAAAAAAAAAAAAAAAAAAAAAAAACCGGAAAAAAAAATCTGGAAAAAAACTGTGAAAAAAAACCGGAGGAGCTTGCCAAAGATGAGGCTATTAAGGCTCACCTTTAGGTGTCCTCCTCGGGATAGCGTCATTTAAAGAACGAGGGTCAGCAGAAGGTAAAAAAAAAAAAAAAAAAACCGGAAAAAAAAATCTGAAAAAAAACTGGAAAAAAAATCTGGAAAAAAACTGTGAAAAAAACCGGAGGAGCTTGCCAAAGATGAGACCATTACGGCTCGCCTGTCGGTGTCTTCCTCGGGATAGCGTCATTTAAAGAACGAGGGTCAGCAGAACGTTAAAAAAAAAAAAAAAAAAAAACCGAAAAAAAAATCTGGAAAAAAAACTGTGAAAAAAAACCGGAGGAGCTTGCCAAAGATGAGGCTATTACGGCTCACCTTTAGGTGTCCTCCTCGGGATAGCGTCATTTAAAGAACGAGGGTCAGCAGAACGTAAAAAAAAAAAAAAAAAAATCTGGAAAAAAACTGTGAAAAAAACCGGAGGAGCTTGCCAAAGATGAGGCCATTACGGCTCGCCTTTAGGTGTCCTCCTCGGGATAGCGTCATTTAAAGAACGAGGGTCAGCGGAAGGTAAAAAAAAAAAAACCGGAAAAAAAATCTGGAAAATAAAACTGTGAAAAAAAACCGGAGGAGCTTGCCAAAG
>NC_142439.1:60582500-60592500 GCF_059453495.1 Arachis ipaensis | reverse complement strand
CGTTAAAAAAAAAAAAAAAAAAAACCCGGAAAAAAAAAACTGTGAAAAAAACCGGAGGAGCTTGCCAAAGATGAGGCCATTAAGGCTCACCTTTAGGTGTCCTCCTCGGGATAGCGTCATTTAAAGAACGAGGGTCAGCAGAACGTTAAAAAAAAAAAAAAAAAAAAAAAAAAAAAAAAAAAAAACCGAAAAAAAAATCTGGAATAAAACTGTGAAAAAAACCGGAGGAGCTTGCCAAAGATGAGGCCATTATGGCTCGCCTTTAGGTGTCCTCCTCGGGATAGCGTCATTTAAAGAACGAGGGTCAGCGGAAGGTTAATAAAAAAAAAAAAAAAAAAACCGGAAAAAAAAATCTGGAAAAAAACTGTGAAAAAAAACCGGAGGAGCTTGCCAAAGATGAGGCTATTAAGGCTCACCTTTAGGTGTCCTCCTCGGGATAGCGTCATTTAAAGAACGAGGGTCAGCAGAAGGTAAAAAAAAAAAAAAAAAAAAAAACCGGAAAAAAAAATCTGAAAAAAAACCGGAAAAAAAATCTGGAAAAAACTGTGAAAAAAACCGGAGGAGCTTGCCAAAGATGAGAGCATTACGGCTCGCCTTTCGGTGTCTTCCTCGGGATAGCGTCATTTAAAGAACGAGGGTCAGCAGAACGTAAAAAAAAAAAAAAAAAAAAAAAAAAAAAAAAATCTGGAAAAAAACTGTGAAAAAAACCGGAGGAGTGATGAGATATTTTGATGAGAAACGAATTTCTACCAAAACACCCAAAACTAACCGGCAAGTGTACCGGGTCGTATCAAGTAATAAAAACTCACGGAAGTGAGGTCGATCCCACAGGGATTGAAGGATTGAGCAATTTTAGTTTAGTGGTTGATTTAGTCAAGCGAATCAAGTGTTGGTTGGGTGATTTGTGATTTGCAGAATGTAAATTGCATGAAATTAAAGAGAGCGGGAAAGTAAATTGCTGAAACTTAAAGGACAAGAAATTAAATGACAGAAACTTAAAGGGCAAGAAATGTAAATTGCAGAATCTTAAAGTGCAAGAAATGTAAATTGCTTGAAAAGTAAAGGGGATTGGGATGAGGATTTGCAGAATTTAAACAAGGGAAAACTAAATTGCATCAAACAGAAGAGGAAAAGGGAGTTGGGATTGAACCGGATCTTATAACAGCAAAGTAAATGAACAATGAAAGCATTAAACAGAGAATTGAAATGAGAATTTAGATCTCAGGACCCAGAGACTAGAAAACCAAGTCTAGATCTCAATGCCTTCCTAGATCCCACAAGAACAATAGCAAGGAAATTGTAAATTGCAAAGAAAAGAGATGAAGATCAAGTAACAGAAACAGAAATGCTAATTCAATTAACAGTAAAGGAAACAGAGAGATCCAAGATTGAGATTGAAACAGAATTTCTTCAATTCTCCAATCCAAGATCCAAGACAAAAGTCAAATGAAATTGAAAGCAATGAAAGCAAGAAATTAAAGTTCACTCAAGTTCAAAAGCTCTTCGAAAACTATTATGAAAATTCTAAAAGGAAAGCTCTAAAAGAAAACTCTCCCCCAAAAAGCTCTCTAAACAAATTGAATTCTATCCTATTTATACACTTTCCAAAATGATCTTCAAGCCTTGAGTTGGGCCTTTGTTCTTGGTGGAATTGGGTTGAAAGAGGCCTTGGTTGATTGCTCTTGAAGATTGAAGAAGAACCGAAGTGAACCAATTGAACCGGAAATGGAGTTAGCCAACGTTGGTCTTCAACGTTAGGGTCAAAGTTAGGGGTCTAACTTTGACCCTAACTTTTCATATCAGCAAACCACATTCTTCTGGTTTAGACGTTGGCGCCAACGTTAGGGGTCTAACTTTGACCCTAACGTTGGCCTTGCTTGGTGTGATTGGTGCCAACGTTAGCCTCCACGTTAGGGGGCTAACGTTGGCGCAAACGTTGCCTACTCCCCCATTGTGATTTAAGTGCCAACGTTAGCCTCCAAGTTAGGGGGCTAACGTTGGCGCAAACGTTGGTAGCCCAGGGAGAAACTCTCAAGTTCCAACGTTAGCCTCCAAGTTAGGGGGCTAACGTTGGAGCTAACGTTGGCTACTTCCAAAGAGTGATTCATATGCCCAACGTTAGCCTCCAAGTTAGGGGGCTAACGTTGGGGCTAACTTCATGCAACCCGGTTCAATTTTCACTTATTCCATTGTCCTCTCTTCACTCCTAGCCATTCCTCTTTGCTTCAACCTTTCTCCAAGCCTTCTTCACCTATCATTGATCAACCAAACTAATCAAAGTTTTGCTCAAAATCATGAGGTATTCAATCTTCCACAATATGCAACAAATATAGTTCAAAACCTCATGAAATGGCATGAATTCACATATGGTTGGTTCAATCAAGGGAAACATGAAAATCTACTCAATTAGCTTGCTTGTAGCTTAAGAAAGTGCATAATTCTAATGAAAACAAAAGAAAAAGACTAGCTAAAATGGGCTAAGATGACTTGTCATCACAACACCAAACTTAAAGCTTGCTTGTCCCCAAGCAAGAAATAGATTTATGCTCCAAGGTTCTTTCAATTAAGATGGATTGAGGAACACTTGTAAAGTGCAGTGAGTGAAGTGATCAAGTATCAGTGGGATAAATTCTAAATCATATGCTCATGCAAGGGCTTCAGTGCTCACTAGTCCTTACATATTGGGAGTCGTAGGTCTTAGGATTTTCATCCAAATGGTGTCATGGAGATCTCTTTATATGTAGTCACCTTGAAGCAGCTTATAGTTTATGTGCTTTGGCCTCGACTCTAAGTATCATGTCTCAAGGCGGCTCTTTAGATAAGCTTTCAATCAATACTCCTAAACCAGTTGGTTTTAAGGTATTAGGTGTTGAAGCACCCCTGAGGATTTACTTGCTCAAGCCTCTTTCCTTGACACACTTCAACCACAAGCATTTACTAGGATAACAACTCTTTGAGTTTTTGTTTCTTTCTTTCTTTTTCTGCCTAGTAATTGATGCTCAGAGCCTTGGGCCATATTTCTTTTGTTTTTGTATTTTCTTTTCTTTCTTTTTTTTTTTTTGTTTGCTGCTTCTTGGATCAATAAATTTTTGAGAATCTCCACAAAACTTCTTTGAACTTCATGTCCCGCCTATGAGCTCCCATGCAAGTTTTCACAAGCATGCAACCTCAATACAAAATCATATAACCAGAACCACCACTTTTCCTAATCTTTTGCTTGCCTCAAAATTGTTTAATTCCTCAATCTTTCTTTTCAAAGAACTTTCATGTGATGCATTTCTTGAAACTGGAGTGCAAACAAGTTTTGAAGATAAGAATGTTGTGAATGATCAGACACCTTGCTTATTGAATTATAAAGAAAGACTATGCTATGCAGGCAGGGGAAAATAAAAAAAAAAGAAAAACTATGCTATGCAGATAGGCAGGGCAGATCAGAATACAATTCAACTTTCAATTACAGCAATATTTGATGCAAAACAATGACTTAACAATACAACCTGTTGAAGTTTACTTGCTTTCCTTCTTCTCATCATCATCATTGCTGTCTTCTAGATTCATCTTTTGTTTCTTTGGTTGATGATGCTTTAATCCTTCCAACAGCTTGTATGGACCTCTGCAATGATATTGAAAGTTGCTTGTTCCCCAAGCACTTGGAAATAATGGTTAATCTGCATGATTTATTTGTGGGCTTTTTGAACTTACTTTGGTGTGGGAACACCAAACTTAGTACCTTGCCAATGCATCGGATTAACCATGTGTGATAATTTCTTTTTTTTTTTTTCTTTTTCAAAAGTAAAAGAACTGGAAACTAAGAAAAACAGTAAAATGGCTAACTAGTTCATCCAGTATGCTTGAAGCCTACATTATGCAAGAAGTGAGAATGTGTTTTATAATGGGATTTTGGTGAAACACCAAACTTAAAATCCTGCATTCTCCTTTAGATTGTTTTGGTGTGCAACACCAAAATTAGCTTCTTGCATTATAGATAAAACTAATTAACCTTTTTATTAAAATAGTTATGAACAGAAAACTACCTCGGGTTGGGTTGCCTCCCAACAAGCGCTCTTTTATTGTCACTAGCTTGACATCCTTCATCCTCTGATCATGGAAGTTGAGGTCTCTGTTGCCTTTGGTTTCCTCCTCTTATCGTAGGTTTTTCCTTGTTTTCCATAACTGCTTTCCCTTTCAACTCAGCAGCTTTTTCATTGTTCTTTGAGTCATCTTCATTGGCTCTTAGGGATATATTTCCCTCTCTCTCACCCAGTTTAGCAGGGTTTTGAACCATTTGTTCCATGTACCTTTCAATTCTCTTGAGATATGCCTCCTGGTTTTTCCTTATGTCCTCCTGTTCTATTAATGTCATTTCTTGAATTTTCATAAGCCTTTCCATCATCATTTCTAGAACATAGAGTTTTTGGAAGTTTAGGACTGGTTGTGACTGTGTTAATTGTGGTGATTGATGTAAGTCATTTTGGGCAGGTGGTGAGGTAGGATAGGGTTGGAGATGTGTATATTGGGGTAGTGTGTAGTGATTTTTGTTGGCATGGTGGTGTTTTTGCAGGTTTGGAAAGTTGGGGTTATTATAGTTGAGGTCCCTTTGTTCATGATTCTGAGGTTCCCTCATTCTTAGATAAGAATGTGGTTTCCATGGTGGAAATTGTGCATTCACTGTGGCAGAATGTAGAAAATCAATTTGTCTAGCTATTGATTCCAAGTGCTGCTGAGTTTGCTGGTGTAGCTGCTTGTTTTGATTCATGATTGCTCTTACTCCTTCAAGATTCATTACTTCCTTTTCTGAAATTGTATTCCGTGGCGTCTCAAATGAGTGTTGGTTATTGGCTCTTTTGTCACTGAACTCTGCAGTTCCTTGGATGGTTGCTGTTGCCTTGAGTAGGCCATCTGAGAAGTAATCTACTGCTTTTCTTGTTTCGGAGGTTAATCCTTCATAGAATGCTCGAAAATCCACCTTGTCATTTGATTTCTTGTATCTCTCCCATGCTTTGAACAGTGGTTCTTCTTTTGTTTGTATGAATGGGTGTACTCCTTCTTTCATCTTGATGTGTTGTTGGGGTGGGGAAAATTTGGCTAGAAACTTGGCAACCAATTCATCCCAACTAGTTATACTTCCTTGAGGAAAGGTTTCAAGCCATTGTGCCGCTTCATCCTTCAGTGAGAAGGGAAATAACATGAGCTTAATGGTATCATGGTCTACACCATTGAGATTGACAGCCCCACATGTTTTCAGAAAAATGGATAGGTGCTGTTTAGAGTCCTCCAAGGGATTTCCACCATAGGAACAATTGTTCTCTATTAGTGTAATGAGTTGTGGCTTCATGTTGTGATGTTCTTCTTTCTCAGAAACTCCTTCTTCCCTGTGATATATAAATCAACAACGGAACACACAGCGATTCTCTTGAAAATTGAGTGTAGCCGGTTGAAACAAAACTTCAAACAGTTAGTGGGTTAGTCAAAAATTAAAGAAAAAATATTTGATCTAGATCACCACCTCACTTTATCATTGTCAATCTAATCAATCCCCGGCAACGGCGCCAAAAACTTGATGAGATATTTTGATGAGAAACGAATTTCTACCAAAACACCCAAAACTAACCGGCAAGTGTACCGGGTCGTATCAAGTAATAAAAACTCACGGAAGTGAGGTCGATCCCACAGGGATTGAAGGATTGAGCAATTTTAGTTTAGTGGTTGATTTAGTCAAGCGAATCAAGTGTTGGTTGGGTGATTTGTGATTTGCAGAATGTAAATTGCATGAAATTAAAGAGAGCGGGAAAGTAAATTGCTGAAACTTAAAGGACAAGAAATTAAATGACAGAAACTTAAAGGGCAAGAAATGTAAATTGCAGAATCTTAAAGTGCAAGAAATGTAAATTGCTTGAAAAGTAAAGGGGATTGGGATGAGGATTTGCAGAATTTAAACAAGGGAAAACTAAATTGCATCAAACAGAAGAGGAAAAGGGAGTTGGGATTGAACCGGATCTTATAACAGCAAAGTAAATGAACAATGAAAGCATTAAACAGAGAATTGAAATGAGAATTTAGATCTCAGGACCCAGAGACTAGAAAACCAAGTCTAGATCTCAATGCCTTCCTAGATCCCACAAGAACAATAGCAAGGAAATTGTAAATTGCAAAGAAAAGAGATGAAGATCAAGTAACAGAAACAGAAATGCTAATTCAATTAACAGTAAAGGAAACAGAGAGATCCAAGATTGAGATTGAAACAGAATTTCTTCAATTCTCCAATCCAAGATCCAAGACAAAAGTCAAATGAAATTGAAAGCAATGAAAGCAAGAAATTAAAGTTCACTCAAGTTCAAAAGCTCTTCGAAAACTATTATGAAAATTCTAAAAGGAAAGCTCTAAAAGAAAACTCTCCCCCAAAAAGCTCTCTAAACAAATTGAATTCTATCCTATTTATACACTTTCCAAAATGATCTTCAAGCCTTGAGTTGGGCCTTTGTTCTTGGTGGAATTGGGTTGAAAGAGGCCTTGGTTGATTGCTCTTGAAGATTGAAGAAGAACCGAAGTGAACCAATTGAACCGGAAATGGAGTTAGCCAACGTTGGTCTTCAACGTTAGGGTCAAAGTTAGGGGTCTAACTTTGACCCTAACTTTTCATATCAGCAAACCACATTCTTCTGGTTTAGACGTTGGCGCCAACGTTAGGGGTCTAACTTTGACCCTAACGTTGGCCTTGCTTGGTGTGATTGGTGCCAACGTTAGCCTCCACGTTAGGGGGCTAACGTTGGCGCAAACGTTGCCTACTCCCCCATTGTGATTTAAGTGCCAACGTTAGCCTCCAAGTTAGGGGGCTAACGTTGGCGCAAACGTTGGTAGCCCAGGGAGAAACTCTCAAGTTCCAACGTTAGCCTCCAAGTTAGGGGGCTAACGTTGGAGCTAACGTTGGCTACTTCCAAAGAGTGATTCATATGCCCAACGTTAGCCTCCAAGTTAGGGGGCTAACGTTGGGGCTAACTTCATGCAACCCGGTTCAATTTTCACTTATTCCATTGTCCTCTCTTCACTCCTAGCCATTCCTCTTTGCTTCAACCTTTCTCCAAGCCTTCTTCACCTATCATTGATCAACCAAACTAATCAAAGTTTTGCTCAAAATCATGAGGTATTCAATCTTCCACAATATGCAACAAATATAGTTCAAAACCTCATGAAATGGCATGAATTCACATATGGTTGGTTCAATCAAGGGAAACATGAAAATCTACTCAATTAGCTTGCTTGTAGCTTAAGAAAGTGCATAATTCTAATGAAAACAAAAGAAAAAGACTAGCTAAAATGGGCTAAGATGACTTGTCATCAAGGAGCTTGCCAAAGATGAGGCTATTACGGCTCACCTTTAGGTGTCCTCCTCGGGATAGCGTCATTTAAAGAACGAGGGTCAGCAGAACGTAAAAAAAAAAAAAAAAAAAAAAAAAAAAAAAAAAAAAAAAAAAAAAAAAAAAAAAAAAAACCGGAAAAAAATCTGGAATAAAACAGTGAAAAAAACCGGAGGAGCTTGCCAAAGATGAGGCCATTACGGCTCGCCTTTAGGTCTCCTCCTCGGGATAGCGTCATTTAAAGAACGAGGGTCAGCAGAACTTTAAAAAAAAAAAAAAAAAAACAAAAAAAACAAAAAAAACAAAAAAACTGGAAAAAAACCGGAGGAGCTTGCCAAAGATGAGGCCATTACGGCTTGCCTTTAGGTGTCCTCCTCGGGATAGCGTCATTTAAAGAACGAGGGTCAGCAGAAGGAATAAAAAAAAAAAAAAACAGAAAAAAAATCTAGAAAAAAATTGTGAAAAAAACCGGAGCAGCTTGCCAAAGATGAGGCCATTACGGCTCGCCTTTAGGTGTCCTCCTCGGGATAGCGTAAATTAAAGAACGAGGCTCAGCAGAACGTAAAATAAAAAAAATACAAAAAAACCGGAAAAAAAATCTGGAAAATAAACTGTGAAAAAAACCGGAGGAGCTTGCCAAAGATGAGGCCATTACGGCTCACCTTTAGGTGTCCTCCTCGGGATAACGTCATTTAAAGAACGAGGGTCAGCAGAACGTTTAAAAAAAAATCTGGAAAAAAACTGTGAAAAAAACCGGAGGAGCTTGCCAAAGATGAGGCCATTAAGGCTCGCCTTTAGGTGTCCTCCTCGGGATGGCGTCATTTAAAGAACGAGGGTCAGCAGAACGTAAAAAAAAAACAAAAAAAAACAAAAAAAAAAAACCGGAAAAAAATCTGGAAAAAAACTGTGAAAAAAAACCGGAGGAGCTTGCCAAAGATGAGGCCATTAAGGCTCACCTTTAGGTGTCCTCCTCGGGATAGCATCATTTAAAGAACGAGGGTCAGCGGAAGGTAAAAAAAAAAAAAAATAGGAAAAAAAAATCTGGAAAAAAACTGTGAATAAAACCGGAGGAGCTTGCCAAAGATGAGGCCATTACGGCTCGCCTTTCGGTGTCCTCCTCGGGATAGCGTCATTTAAAGAACGAGGGTCAGCAGAACGTAAAAAAAAAAAAAAAAAAAAAAACCCGGAAAAAAAAAACTGTGAAAAAAACCGGAGGAGCTTGCCAAAGATGAGGCCATTAAGGCTCACCTTTAGGTGTCCTCCTCGGGATAGCGTCATTTAAAGAACGAGGGTCAGCAGAACGTTAAAAAAAAAAAAAAAAAAAAAAAACCGAAAAAAAAATATGGAATAAAACTGTGAAAAAAACCGGAGGAGCTTGCCAAAGATGAGGCCATTATGGCTCGCCTTTAGGTGTCCTCCTCGGGATAGCGTCATTTAAAGAACGAGGGTCAGCGGAAGGTTAAAAAAAAAAAAAAAAAAAAAAAAAAAAAAAAAAAACCGGAAAAAAAAATCTGGAAAAAAACTGTGAAAAAAAACCGGAGGAGCTTGCCAAAGATGAGGCTATTAAGGCTCACCTTTAGGTGTCCTCCTCGGGATAGCGTCATTTAACGAACGAGGGTCAGCAGAAGGTAAAAAAAAAAAAAAAAAAAACCGGAAAAAAAAATCTGAAAAAAAACTGGAAAAAAAATCTGGAAAAAAACTGTGAAAAAAACCGGAGGAGCTTGCCAAAGATGAGACCATTACGGCTCGCCTGTCGGTGTCTTCCTCGGGATAGCGTCATTTAAAGAACGAGGGTCAGCAGAACGTTAAAAAAAAAAAAAAAAAAAAAAAAAAAAAAAAAACCGAAAAAAAAATCTGGAAAAAAAACTGTGAAAAAAAACCGGAGGAGCTTGCCAAAGATGAGGCTATTACGGCTCACCTTTAGGTGTCCTCCTCGGGATAGCGTCATTTAAAGAACGAGGGTCAGCAGAACGTAAAAAAAAAAAAAAAAAAAAAAAAAAAAAAAAAAAATCTGGAAAAAAACTGTGAAAAAAACCGGAGGAGCTTGCCAAAGATGAGGCCATTACGGCTCGCCTTTAGGTGTCCTCCTCGGGATAGCGTCATTTAAAGAACGAGGGTCAGCGGAAGGTAAAAAAAAAAAAACCGGAAAAAAAATCTGGAAAATAAAACTGTGAAAAAAAACCGGAGGAGCTTGCCAAAGATGAGGCCATTACGGCTCGCCTTTCGGTGTCCTCCTCGGGATAGCGTCATTTAAAGAACGAGGCTCAGCAGAACGTAAAAAAAAAAAAAAAAAAAAAAAAAAAAAAAAAAAAAAAAAAAAAAAAAAAACCGGAAAAAAATCTGGAGTAAAACAGTGAAAAAAAAACCGGAGGAGCTTGCCAAAGATGAGGCCATTACGGCTCGCCTTTAGGTCTCCTCCTCGGGATAGCGTCATTTAAAAAACGAGGGTCAGCAGAACTTTAAAAAAAAAAAAAAAAAAAAAACCGAAAAAAAAACTGGAAAAAAACCGGAGGAGCTTGCCAAAGATGAGGCCATTACGGCTCGCCTTTAGGTGTCCTCCTCGGGATAGCGTCATTTAAAGAACGAGGGTCAGCAGAAGGAATAAAAAAAAAAAAAAAAACAGAAAAAAAAATCTAGAAAAAAAC
>NC_142439.1:60517500-60577500 GCF_059453495.1 Arachis ipaensis | reverse complement strand
GGAAAAATAATCTGGAAAAAAACTGTGAAAAAAACCGGAGGAGTTTGCCAAAGATGAGGCCATTACGGCTCGCCTTTTGGTGTCCTCCTCGGGATAGCGTCATTTAAAGAACGAGAGTCAGCAGAACGTAAAAAAAAAAAAATAAAAAAAAAAAAAAAAAAAAAAAAAAAAACCGAAAAAAAAAATCTGGAGAAAAAACTGTGAAAAAAACTGGAGGTGCTTGCCAAAGATGAGGCCATTACATCTCACCTTTAGGTGTCCTCCTCGGGATAGCGTCATTTAAAGAACGAGGGTCAGCAGAACGTAAAAAAAAAAAAAAAACCCGGAAAAAAAAAACTGTGAAAAAAACCGGAGGAGCTTGCCAAAGATGAGGCCATTACGGCTCGCCTTTCGGTGTCCTCCTCGGGATAGCGTCATTTAAAGAACGAGGGTTAGCAGAACGTAAAAAAAAAAAAAAATCGGAAAAAAATCTGGAATAAAACTGTGAAAAAAACCGGAGGAGCTTGCCAAAGATGAGGCTATTACGGCTCACCTTTAGGTGTCCTCCTCGGGATAACGTCATTTAAAGAACGAGGGTCAGCAGAATGTAAAAAAAAAAAAAAAAAAAAAACCGGAAAAAAATGTGGAATAAAATTGTGAAAAAAACCGGAGGAGCTTGCCAAAGATGAGTCCATTACGGCTCGCCTTTAGGTCTCCTCCTCGGGATAGCGTCATTTAAAGAACGAGGGTCAGCAGAACGTTTAAAAAAAAAAAAAAAAACCAAAAAAAAATCTGGAAAAAAACCGGAGGAGCTTGCCAAAGATGAGGCCATTACGGCTCGCCTTTAGGTGTCCTCCTCGGGATAGCGTCATTTAAAGAACGAGGGTCAGCAGAAGGAATAAAAAAAAAAAAACCGGAAAAAAAATCTAGAAAAAAACTGTGAAAAAAACCGGAGGAGCTTGCCAAAGATGAGGCCATTACGGCTCGCCTTTAGGTGTCCTCCTCGGGATAGAGTCATTTAAAGAACGAGGGTCAGCAGAACGTAATAAAAAAAAAAAAAAACCGAAAAAAAATCTGGAAAAAAACTGTGAAAAAAACCGGAGGAGCTTGCCAAAGATGAGGCCATTACGGCTCGCCTTTAGGTGTCCTCCTCGGGATAGCGTAAATTAAAGAACGAGGGTCAGCAGAACGTAAAATAAAAAAAAACAAAAACAAAAAAACAAAAAAACCGGAAAAAAAATCTGGAAAATAAACTGTGAAAAAAACCGGAGGAGCTTGCCAAAGATGAGGCCATTACGGCTCACCTTTAGGTGTCCTCCTCGGGATAACGTCATTTAAAGAACGAGGGTCAGCAGAACGTTAAAAAAAAAATCTGGAAAAAAACTGTGAAAAAAACCGGAGGAGCTTGCCAAAGATGAGGCCATTACGGCTCGCCTTTAGGTGTCCTCCTCGGGATAGCGTCATTTAAAGAACGAGGGTCAGCAGAACGTAAAAAAAAAACAAAAAAAAACAAAAAAAAAAACCGGAAAAAAAATCTGGAAAAAATCTGTGAAAAGAAACCGGAGGAGCTTGCCAAAGATGAGGCCATTAAGGCTCACCTTTAGGTGTCCTCCTCGGGATAGCGTCATTTAAAGAACGAGGGTCAGCGGAAGGTAAAAAAAAAAAATAGGAAAAAAAAATCTGGAAAACAACTGTGAAAAAAACCGGAGGAGCTTGCCAAAGATGAGGCCATTACGGCTCGCCTTTCGGTGTCCTCCTCGGGATAGCGTCATTTAAAGAACGAGGGTCAGCAGAACGTAAAAAAAAAAAAAAAAACCCGGAAAAAAAAACTGTGAAAAAAATCGGAGGAGCTTGCCAAAGATGAGGCCATTAAGGCTCACCTTTAGGTGACCTCCTCGGGATAGCATCATTTAAAGAACGAGGGTCAGCAGAACGTTTAAATAAAAAAAAAAAAAACCGAAAAAAAAATCTGGAATAAAACTGTGAAAAAAACCGGAGGAGCTTGCCAAAGATGAGGCCATTACGGCTCGCCTTTTGGTGTCCTCCTCGGGATAGCGTCATTTAAAGAACGAGGGTCAGCGGAAGGTAAAAAAAAAAAAAAAAAAAACCGGAAAAAAAATCTGGAAAAAAAACTGTGAAAAAAATTGGAGGAGCTTGCCAAAGATGAGGCCATTAAGGCTCACCTTTAGGTGTCCTCCTCGGGATAGCGTCATTTAAAAAACGAGGGTCAGCGGAAGGTAAAAAAAAAAATAAATAAATAAAAAATAAAAAAAAAAATAAAAAAAAACCGGAAAAAAAAATCTGGAAAAAAACTGTGAAAAAAATCGGAGGAGCTTGCCAAAGATGAGGCCATTACGGCTCGCCTTTCGGTGTCCTCCTCGGGATAGCGTAAATTAAAGAACGAGGGTCAGCAGAACGTAAAATAAAAAAAATACAAAAAAAAAAACAAAAAAACCGGAAAAAAATCTGGAAAATAAACTGTGAAAAAAACCGGAGGAGCTTGCCAAAGATGAGGCCATTACGGCTCACCTTTAGGTGTCCTCCTCGGGATAACGTCATTTAAAGAACGAGGGTCAGCAGAACGTTAAAAAAAAAAAAAAATCTGGAAAAAAACTGTGAAAAAAACCGGAGGAGCTTGCCAAAGATGAGGCCATTACGGCTCTCCTTTAGGTGTCCTCCTCGGGATAGCGTCATTTAAAGAACGAGGGTCAGCAGAAGGAATAAAAAAAAAAAAACCGGAAAAAAAATCTAGAAAAAAACTGTGAAAAAAACCGGAGGAGCTTGCCAAAGATGAGGCCATTACGGCTCGCCTTTAGGTGTCCTCCTCGGGATAGAGTCATTTAAAGAACGAGGGTCAGCAGAACGTAATAAAAAAAAAAAAACCGAAAAAAAATCTGGAAAAAAACTGTGAAAAAAACCGGAGGAGCTTGCCAAAGATGAGGCCATTACGGCTCGCCTTTAGGTGTCCTCCTCGGGATAGCGTAAATTAAAGAACGAGGGTCAGCAGAACGTAAAATAAAAAAAAACAAAAACAAAAAAACAAAAAAACCGGAAAAAAAATCTGGAAAATAAACTGTGAAAAAAACCGGAGGAGCTTGCCAAAGATGAGGCCATTACGGCTCACCTTTAGGTGTCCTCCTCGGGATAACGTCATTTAAAGAACGAGGGTCAGCAGAACGTTAAAAAAAAAATCTGGAAAAAAACTGTGAAAAAAACCGGAGGAGCTTGCCAAAGATGAGGCCATTACGGCTCGCCTTTAGGTGTCCTCCTCGGGATAGCGTCATTTAAAGAACGAGGGTCAGCAGAACGTAAAAAAAAAACAAAAAAAAACAAAAAAAAAAACCGGAAAAAAAATCTGGAAAAAATCTGTGAAAAGAAACCGGAGGAGCTTGCCAAAGATGAGGCCATTAAGGCTCACCTTTAGGTGTCCTCCTCGGGATAGCGTCATTTAAAGAACGAGGGTCAGCGGAAGGTAAAAAAAAAAAAAATAGGAAAAAAAAATCTGGAAAACAACTGTGAAAAAAACCGGAGGAGCTTGCCAAAGATGAGGCCATTACGGCTCGCCTTTCGGTGTCCTCCTCGGGATAGCGTCATTTAAAGAACGAGGGTCAGCAGAACGTAAAAAAAAAAAAAAAAACCCGGAAAAAAAAACTGTGAAAAAAATCGGAGGAGCTTGCCAAAGATGAGGCCATTAAGGCTCACCTTTAGGTGACCTCCTCGGGATAGCATCATTTAAAGAACGAGGGTCAGCAGAACGTTTAAATAAAAAAAAAAAAACCGAAAAAAAAATCTGGAATAAAACTGTGAAAAAAACCGGAGGAGCTTGCCAAAGATGAGGCCATTACGGCTCGCCTTTAGGTGTCCTCCTCGGGATAGCGTCATTTAAAGAACGAGGGTCAGCGGAAGGTAAAAAAAAAAAAAAAAAAAACCGGAAAAAAAATCTGGAAAAAAACTGTGAAAAAAATTGGAGGAGCTTGCCAAAGATGAGGCCATTAAGGCTCACCTTTAGGTGTCCTCCTCGGGATAGCGTCATTTAAAGAACGAGGGTCAGCGGAAGGTAAAAAAAAAAATAAATAAATAAAAAATAAAAAAAAATAAAAAAAAAACCGGAAAAAAAAATCTGGAAAAAAACTGTGAAAAAAATCGGAGGAGCTTGCCAAAGATGAGGCCATTACGGCTCGCCTTTCGGTGTCCTCCTCGGGATAGCGTAAATTAAAGAACGAGGGTCAGCAGAACGTAAAATAAAAAAAATACAAAAAAAAAAAACAAAAAAACCGGAAAAAAATCTGGAAAATAAACTGTGAAAAAAACCGGAGGAGCTTGCCAAAGATGAGGCCATTACGGCTCACCTTTAGGTGTCCTCCTCGGGATAACGTCATTTAAAGAACGAGGGTCAGCAGAACGTTAAAAAAAAAAAAAAAATCTGGAAAAAAACTGTGAAAAAAACCGGAGGAGCTTGCCAAAGATGAGGCCATTACGGCTCGCCTTTAGGTGTCCTCCTCGGGATAGCGTCATTTAAAGAACGAGGGTCAGCAGAACGTAAAAAAAAAAAAAAAAAAAAAAAAACCGGAAAAAAAATCTGGAAAATAAACTGTGAAAAAAACCGGAGGAGCTTGCCAAAGATGAGGCCATTACGGCTCGCCTTTAGGTGTCCTCCTCGGGATAGCGTAAATTAAAGAACGAGGGTCAGCAGAACGTAAAATAAAAAAAAAACAAAAACAAAAAAACAAAAAAACCGGAAAAAAAATCTGGAAAATAAACTGTGAAAAAAACCGGAGGAGCTTGCCAAAGATGAGGCCATTACGGCTCACCTTTAGGTGTCCTCCTCGGGATAACGTCATTTAAAGAACGAGGGTCAGCAGAACGTTAAAAAAAAAATCTGGAAAAAAACTGTGAAAAAAATCGGAGGAGCTTGCCAAAGAGGAGGCCATTACGGCTCGCCTTTAGGTGTCCTCCTCGGGATAGCGTCATTTAAAGAACGAGGGTCAGCAGAACGTAAAAAAAAACAAAAAAAAAAACAAAAAAAAAACCGGAAAAAAAATCTGGAAAAAATCTGTGAAAAAAAACCGAAGGAGTTTGCCAAAGATGAGGCCATTAAGGCTCACCTTTAGGTGTCCTCCTCGGGATAGCGTCATTTAAAGAACGAGGGTCAGCGGAAGGTAAAAAAAAAAATAGGAAAAAAAATCTGGAAAACAACTGTCAAAAAAACCGGAGGAGCTTGCCAAAGATGAGGCCATTACGGCTCGCCTTTCGGTGTCCTCCTCGGGATAGCGTCATTTAAAGAACGAGGGTCAGCAGAACGTAAAAAAAAAAAAAAAAACCCGGAAAAAAAAACTGTGAAAAAAACCGGAGGATCTTGCCAAAGATGAGGCCATTAAGGCTCACCTTTAGGTGACCTCCTCGGGATAGCGTCATTTAAAGAACGAGGGTCAGCAGAACGTTTAAAAAAAAAAAAAAAAAAAAAAAACCGAAAAAAAAATCTGGAATAAAACTGTGAAAAAAACCGGAGGAGTGATGAGATATTTTGGTGAGAAACGAATTTCTACCAAAACACCCAAAACTAACCGGCAAGTGCACCGGGTCGTGTCAAGTAATAAAAACTCACGGGAGTGAGGTCGATCCCACAGGGATTGAAGGATTGAGCAATTTTAGTTTAGTGGTTGATTTAGTCAAGCGAATCAAGTGTTGGTTGGGTGACTTGTAATTTGCAGAATGTAAATTGCATGAAATTAAAGAGAGCGGGAAAGTAAATTGCTGAAACTTAAAGGACAAGAAATTAAATGACAGAAACTTAAAGTGCAAGAAATGTAAATTGCAGAATCTTAAAGTGCAAGAAATGTAAATTGCTTGAAAAGTAAAGGGGATTGGGATGAGGATTTGCAGAATTTAAACAAGGAAAAACTAAATTGCATCAAACAGAAGAGGAAAAGGGAATTGGGATTGAACCGGATCTTATAACAGCAAAGTAAATGAACAATGAAAGCATTAAACAGAGAATTGAAATGAGAATTTAGATCTCAGGACCCAGAGACTAGAAAACCAAGTCTAGATCTCAATGCCTTCCTAGATCCAACAAGAGCAATAGCAAGGAAATTGTAAATTGCAAAGAAAAGAGATGAAGAACAATAAACCGGAAATGAAATTCAGTAAATAAAGCAGAGAGATCCAAGATTGAGATTGAAACAGAATTTCTTCAATTCTCCAATCCAAGATCCAAGACAAAATGTAAAATGAAATTGAAAGCAATGAAAACAAGAAATTAAAGTTCACTCAAGTTCAAAAGCTCTCCGAAAACTATATTGAAAATTCTAAAAGGAAAGCTCTCAAAGGAAAACTCTCCAAGAAAAGCTCCCCCAATAACTTGAATTCTATCCTATTTATACACTTTCCAAAATGATCTTCAAGCCTTGAGTTGGGCCTTTGTTCTTGATGGAATTGGGTTGAAAGAGGCCTTGGTTGATTGCTCTTGAAGATTGAAGAAGAACCGAAGTGAACCAATTGAACCGGTTTTTGAAGTTGGCCAAAGTTAGTCTCAACGTTAGGGTCAAAGTTAGGGGTCTAACTTTGCCCCTAACTTTTCATAGCAGCAAGCTTGATTTCCTGGTTTGGACGTTGGTGCCAACGTTAGGGGTCTAACTTTGACCCTAACGTTGGCAATGCTTATTGCTAGTGGCGCCAACGTTAGCCTCCAAGTTAGGGGGCTAACGTTGGCGCAAACGTTGGCCACTTCCAGGGAGTGATTTACATGCCCAACGTTAGCCTCCAAGTTAGGGGGCTAACGTTGGGGCTAACTTTATGCAACCCGGTTCAATTTTCACTTATTCCCTTGTCCTTTCTTCACTCCTAGTCATTCCTCTTTGCTTCAACCTTTCTCCAAGCCTTCTTCACCTATCATTGATCAACCAAACTAATCAAAGCTTTGCTCAAAATCATGAGGTATTCAATCTTCCACAATATGCAACAAATATAGCTCAAAACCTCATGAAATGGCATGAATTCACAAATGGTTGGTTCAATCAAGGGAAACATGAAAATCTACTCAATTAGCTTGCTTGTAGCTCAAGAAAGTGCATAATTCTAATGAAAACTAAAGAAAAAGACTAGCTAAAATGGGCTAAGATGACTTGTCATCACAACACCAAACTTAAAGCTTGCTTGTCCCCAAGCAAGAAATAGATTTATGCTCCAAGGTTCTTTCAATTAAGATGGATTGAGGAACACTTGTAAAGTGCAGTGAGTGAAGTGATCAAGTATCAGTGGGGTGAACTCTAAATCATATGCTCATGCAAGGGCTTCAGTGCTCACTAGTCCTTACATATTGGGAGTCGTAGGTCTTAGGATTTTCATTCAAATGGTACCATGGAGATCTCTTTATGTGTAATCACCTTGAAGCAGCTTATAGTTTCTGTGCCTTGGTCTCGACTCTAAGTATCATGTCTCAAAGCGGCTCTTTAGATAAGCTTTCAATCAATACTCCTAAACCAGTTGGTTTTAAGGTATTAGGTGTTAAAGCACCCCTAAGGATTTACTTGCTCAAGCCTCTTTCCTTGACACACTTCAACCACAAGCATTTTACTAGGCTAACAACTCTTTGAGTCATTGTTTCTTCTTTCTTTTCTGCCTAGTAATTGATGCTCAGAGCCTTGGACCATGTTCTTTTTGTTTTTGTATTTTCTTTTCTTTCTTTTGTTTTGTTTGCTGCTTCTTGGATCAATAGATTTTTGAGAATCTCCACAATACTTCTTTGAACTTCATGTCCCGCCTATGAGCTCCCATGCAAGTTTTCACAAGCATGCAACCTCAGTACAAAATCATATAACCAGAACCACCACTTCTCCTAATCTTTTGCTTGCCTCAAAATTGTTTAATTCCTTAATCCTTCTTTTCAAAGAACTTTCATGTGATGCATTTCTTGAAAATTGAGTGCAAACAAGTTTTGAAGATAAGAATGTTGTGAATGATCAGACACCTTGCTTATTGACTTATAAAGAAAGACTATGTTATGCAGGCAGGCAGGGGTAAATAAAAAAACTATGCTATGCAGATAGGCAGGATAGATCAGGATACAATCCAACTTTCAATCACAACAATATTTGATGCAAAACAATGACTTAACAATACAACCTGTTGAAGTTTGCTTGATTTCCTTCTTCTCATCATCATCATTACTGGCCTTTAAGTTCATCTTTTGTCTCTTTGGTTGATGATGCTTAATCCTTCTAACAGCTTGTATGGGCCTCTGCAATGATATTGAAAGTTGCTTGTTCCCCAAGCACTTGGAAACAATGGTTAATTTTCATGATTTATTTGCGGGCTTTTTGAACTTACTTTGGTGTGGGAACACCAAACTTAGTACCTTGCCCATGGTTAACCATGTGTGATAATTTCTTTTTCTCTTTCACAAGTGATAGAACTGGAAACTAAGAAATGCAGTAAAATGGCTAACTAGTTCATCCAGTATGCTTGAAGCCTATATTATGCAGAAAGTGAGAATGTGCTTTTAAGTAAGATTTTGGTGGAACACCAAACTTAGAATCCTTCATTCTCCCTTAGATTGTGTTGGTGTGCAACACCAAACTTAGCTTCTTGCATTATAGATGAATTTAATTAACCTTTTTATTAAAATAACTATGGAAAGAAAACTACCTCAGGTTGGGTTGCCTCCCAACAAGCGCTCTTTTATTGTCACTAGCTTGACATTCTTCATCCTCTGATCACGGAAGTTGAAGTCTCAGTTGCCTTTGGTTTCCTCCTCTTACCGTAGGCTTCTCCTTGTTTTCCATAACTGTCTTCCCTTTCAGCTCAGCAGCTTTTTCATTGTTCTTCGAGTCATCTTCAGTGGCTCTTAGGGATATATTTCCCTCTCTCTCACCCAATTTAGCAGGGTTTTGAACCATTTGTTCCATGTACCTTTCAATTCTCTTGAGATATGCCTCTTGGTTTTTCCTTATGTCCTCCTGCTCTATTAATGTCATTTCTTGGATTTTCATAGACCTTTCCATCATCATTTCTAGAACATAGAGTTTTTGAAAGTTTAGGATTGGTTGTGACTGTGTAAATTGTGGTGATTGATGGAAGTCATTTTGGGCAGGTGGTGGGGTAGGAAAAGGTTGGAGGTGTGTATATTGGGGTGGTGTGTAGTGATTTTTGTTGGTATGGTGATGTTTTTGCAGGTTTGGGAAGTTGGGGTTATTATAGTTGAAGTCCCTTTGTTCCTGATACTGAGATTCCCTCATTCTTAAATAAGAATGTGGTTTCCATGGTGGAAATTGTGTATTCACTGTGGCTGAATGTAGAGAATCAATTTGTTTGGCTATTGATTCCAATTGCTGCTGTGTTTGCTGGTGTAGCTGCTTGTTTTGATTCATGATTGCTCTCACTCCTTCAAGATTCATTACTCCCTTTTCTGAAATTGCATTCCGTGGCGTCTCAAATGAGTGTTGGTTATTGGCTCTTTCGTCACTGAACTCTGCAGTTCCTTGGATGGTTGCTGTTGCCTTGAGTAGGCCATCTGAGAAGTAATCTACTGCTTTTCTTGTTTCAGTGGTTAATCCTTCATAGAATGCTCGAAAATCCACCTTGTCATTTGATTTCTTGTATCTCTCCCATGCTTTGAACAGTGGTTCTTCCTCTCTTTGTATGAATGGATGTACTCCTTCTTTCATCTTGATGTGTTGTTGGGGTGAGGAAAATTTGGCTAGAAACTTGGCAACCAATTCATCCCAACTAGTTATACTTCCTTGAGGAAAGGTTTCAAGCCATTGTGCCGCTTCATCCTTCAGTGAGAAGGGAAATAACATGAGCTTAATGGTATCATGGTCTACACCATTGAGATTGACAGCCCCACATGTTTTCAGAAAAATGGATAGGTGCTGTTTAGAGTCCTCCAAGGGATTTCCACCATAGGAACAATTGTTCTCTATTAGTGTAATGAGTTGTGGCTTCATGTTGTGATGTTCTTCTTTCTCAGAGATTCCTCCTTCCTTGTGACATATAAATCAATCAATAGAAAACACAGTGATTCTCTTGAAAATTGGATGTAGCCGGTTGGGACAAAACTTCAAACAGTTAGTGGGTTAGTTGAAGGTTAAAGAAAGATAAAGAAAAAGTGCTTGATCTAGATCACCACCTCACTTAATCATTGTCAATCTAGTCAATCCCCGGCAACGGCGCCAAAAACTTGATGAGATATTTTGGTGAGAAACGAATTTCTACCAAAACACCCAAAACTAACCGGCAAGTGCACCGGGTCGTGTCAAGTAATAAAAACTCACGGGAGTGAGGTCGATCCCACAGGGATTGAAGGATTGAGCAATTTTAGTTTAGTGGTTGATTTAGTCAAGCGAATCAAGTGTTGGTTGGGTGACTTGTAATTTGCAGAATGTAAATTGCATGAAATTAAAGAGAGCGGGAAAGTAAATTGCTGAAACTTAAAGGACAAGAAATTAAATGACAGAAACTTAAAGTGCAAGAAATGTAAATTGCAGAATCTTAAAGTGCAAGAAATGTAAATTGCTTGAAAAGTAAAGGGGATTGGGATGAGGATTTGCAGAATTTAAACAAGGAAAAACTAAATTGCATCAAACAGAAGAGGAAAAGGGAATTGGGATTGAACCGGATCTTATAACAGCAAAGTAAATGAACAATGAAAGCATTAAACAGAGAATTGAAATGAGAATTTAGATCTCAGGACCCAGAGACTAGAAAACCAAGTCTAGATCTCAATGCCTTCCTAGATCCAACAAGAGCAATAGCAAGGAAATTGTAAATTGCAAAGAAAAGAGATGAAGAACAATAAACCGGAAATGAAATTCAGTAAATAAAGCAGAGAGATCCAAGATTGAGATTGAAACAGAATTTCTTCAATTCTCCAATCCAAGATCCAAGACAAAATGTAAAATGAAATTGAAAGCAATGAAAACAAGAAATTAAAGTTCACTCAAGTTCAAAAGCTCTCCGAAAACTATATTGAAAATTCTAAAAGGAAAGCTCTCAAAGGAAAACTCTCCAAGAAAAGCTCCCCCAATAACTTGAATTCTATCCTATTTATACACTTTCCAAAATGATCTTCAAGCCTTGAGTTGGGCCTTTGTTCTTGATGGAATTGGGTTGAAAGAGGCCTTGGTTGATTGCTCTTGAAGATTGAAGAAGAACCGAAGTGAACCAATTGAACCGGTTTTTGAAGTTGGCCAAAGTTAGTCTCAACGTTAGGGTCAAAGTTAGGGGTCTAACTTTGCCCCTAACTTTTCATAGCAGCAAGCTTGATTTCCTGGTTTGGACGTTGGTGCCAACGTTAGGGGTCTAACTTTGACCCTAACGTTGGCAATGCTTATTGCTAGTGGCGCCAACGTTAGCCTCCAAGTTAGGGGGCTAACGTTGGCGCAAACGTTGGCCACTTCCAGGGAGTGATTTACATGCCCAACGTTAGCCTCCAAGTTAGGGGGCTAACGTTGGGGCTAACTTCATGCAACCCGGTTCAATTTTCACTTATTCTCTTGTCCTTTCTTCACTCCTAGTCATTCCTCTTTGCTTCAACCTTTCTCCAAGCCTTCTTCACCTATCATTGATCAACCAAACTAATCAAAGCTTTGCTCAAAATCATGAGGTATTCAATCTTCCACAATATGCAACAAATATAGCTCAAAACCTCATGAAATGGCATGAATTCACAAATGGTTGGTTCAATCAAGGGAAACATGAAAATCTACTCAATTAGCTTGCTTGTAGCTCAAGAAAGTGCATAATTCTAATGAAAACTAAAGAAAAAGACTAGCTAAAATGGGCTAAGATGACTTGTCATCAAGGAGCTTGCCAAAGATGAGGCCATTACGGCTCGCCTTTAGGTGTCCTCCTCGGGATAGCGTCATTTAAAGAACGAGGGTCAGCGGAAGGTAAAAAAAAAAAAAAAAAAAACCGGAAAAAAAATCTGGAAAAAAACTGTGAAAAAAATTGGAGGAGCTTGCCAAAGATGAGGCCATTAAGGCTCACCTTTAGGTGTCCTCCTCGGGATAGCGTCATTTAAAGAACGAGGGTCAGCGGAAGGTAAAAAAAAAATAAATAATAAAAATAAAAAAAAAAATAAAAAAAAACCGGAAAAAAAAATCTGGAAAAAAACTGTGAAAAAAATCGGAGGAGCTTGCCAAAGATGAGGCCATTACGGCTCGCCTTTCGGTGTCCTCCTCGGGATAGCGTAAATTAAAGAACGAGGGTCAGCAGAACGTAAAATTAAAAAAATACAAAAAAAAAAAAACAAAAAAACCGGAAAAAAATCTGGAAAATAAACTGTGAAAAAAACCGGAGGAGCTTGCCAAAGATGAGGCCATTACGGCTCACCTTTAGGTGTCCTCCTCGGGATAACGTCATTTAAAGAACGAGGGTCAGCAGAACGTTAAAAAAAAAAAAAATCTGGAAAAAAACTGTGAAAAAAACCGGAGGAGCTTGCCAAAGATGAGGCCATTACGGCTCGCCTTTAGGTGTCCTCCTCGGGATAGCGTCATATAAAGAACGAGGGTCAGCAGAACGTAAAAAAAAAAAAAAAAAAAAAAAAAAAAAAAAAAAAACCGGAAAAAAAATCTGGAAAATAAACTGTGAAAAAAACCGGAGGAGCTTGCCAAAGATGAGGCCATTATGGCTCACCTTTAGGTGTCCTCCTCGGGATAACGTCATTTAAAGAACGAGGGTCAGCAGAACGTTAAAAAAAAAAAAAAAAAATCTGGAAAAAAACTGTGAAAAAAACCGGAGGAGCTTGCCAAAGATGAGGCCATTACGGCTCGCCTTTAGGTGTCCTCCTCGGGATAGCGTCATTTAAAGAACGAGGGTCAGCAGAACGTAAAAAAAAAAAAAAAAAAAAAAAAAAAAAAAAAAAAAAAAAAAAAAAAAAAAAAAACCGGAAAAAAAAATCTGGAAAAAAACTGTGAAAAAAAACCGGAGGAGCTTGCCAAAGATGAGGCTATTAAGGCTCACCTTTAGGTGTCCTCCTCGGGATAGCGTCATTTAAAGAACGAGGGTCAGCGGAAGGTAAAAAAAAAAAAAAAAAAAAAAAACCGGAAAAAAAAATCTGAAAAAAAACCGGAAAAAAAATCTGGAAAAAAACTGTGAAAAAAACCGGAGGAGCTTGCCAAAGATGAGACCATTACGGCTCGCCTTTCGGTGTCCTCCTCGGGATAGCGTCATTTAAAGAACGAGGGTCAGCAGAACGTTAAAAAAAAAAAAAAAAAAAGAAAAAAAAAAACCGAAAAAAAAATCTGGAAAAAAAACTGTGAAAAAAAACCGGAGGAGCTTGCCAAAGATGAGGCCATTAAGGCTCACCTTTAGGTGTCCTCCTCGGGATAGCGTCATTTAAAGAACGAGGGTCAGCGGAAGGTAAAAACAAAAAAAAAAAAAAAAAAAAAAATCTTGAAAAAAACTGTCAAAAAAATCGGAGGAGTTTGCCAAAGATGAGGCCATTACGGCTCGCCTTTCGGTGTCCTCCTCGGGATAGCGTCATTTAAAGAACGAGGGTAAGCAGAACGTAAAAAAAAAAAAAAAAAAAAAAAAAAAAAAAAAACCGAAAAAAAAAATCTGGAAAAAAAACTGTGAAAAAAACCGGAGGAGCTTGCCAACGATGAGGCCATTACAGCTCACCTTTAGGTGTCCTCCTCGGGATAGCGTCATTTAAAGAACGAGGGTCAGCAGAACGTAAAAAAAAAAAAAAAACCCAGAAAAAAAAAACTGTGAAAAAAACCGGAGGAGCTTGCCAAAGATGAGGCCATTACGACTCGCCTTTCGGTGTCCTCCTCGGGATAGCGTCATTTAAAGAACGAGGGTCAGCAGAACGTAAAAAAAAAAAAAAAATCGGAAAAAAATCTGGAATAAAACTGTGAAAAAAACCGGAGGAGCTTGCCAAAGATGAGGCTATTACGGCTCACCTTTAGGTGTCCTTCTCGGGATAGCGTCATTTAAAGAACGAGGGTCAGCAGAACGTAAAAAAAAAAAAAAAAAAAAAAAAAAAAAAAAAAAAACCGAAAAAAAATCTGGAAAAAAACCGGAGGAGCTTGCCAAATATGAGGCCATTATGGCTCGCCTTTAGGTGTCCTCCTCGGGATAGCGTCATTTAAAGAACGAGGGTCAGCAGAAGGAATAAAAAAAAAAAAAACCGGAAAAAAAATCTAGAAAAAACTGTGAAAAAAACCGGAGGAGCTTGCCAAAGATGAGGCCATTACGGCTCGCCTTTAGGTGTCCTCCTCGGGATAGCGTCATTTAAAGAACGAGGGTCAGCAGAACGTAAAAAAAATAAAAAAAAAATAAAAAAAAAACCGAAAAAAAATCTGGAAAAAAACTGTGAAAAAAACCGGAGGAGCTTGCCAAAGATGAGGCCATTACGGCTCGCCTTTTGGTGTCCTCCTCGGGATAGCGTAAATTAAAGAACGAGGGTCAGCAGAACGTAAAATAAAAAAAAACAAAAATAAAAAAAACGAAAAAACCGGAAAAAAAATCTGGAAAATAAACTGTGAAAAAAACCGGAGGAGCTTGCCAAAGATGAGGCCATTACGGCTCACCTTTAGGTGTCCTCCTCGGGATAACGTCATTTAAAGAACGAGGGTCAGCAGAACGTTAAAAAAAAAAATCTGGAAAAAAACTGTGAAAAAAATCGGAGGAGCTTGCCAAAGATGAGGCCATTACGGCTCGCCTTTAGGTGTCCTCCTCGGGATAGCGTCATTTAAAGAACGAGGGTCAGCAGAACGTAAAAAAAAAAAAAAAAAAAAAAAAAAAAAAAAAAAAAAAAAAAAAAAAAAAAAAAAAACCGGAAAAAAAAATCTGGAAAAAAACTGTGAAAAAAAACCGGAGGAGCTTGCCAAAGATGAGGCTATTAAGGCTCACCTTTAGGTGTCCTCCTCGGGATAGCGTCATTTAAAGAACGAGGGTCAGCGGAAGGTAAAAAAAAAAAAAAAAAAAAAAACCGGAAAAAAAAATCTGAAAAAAAACCGGAAAAAAAATCTGGAAAAAAACTGTGAAAAAAACCGGAGGAGCTTGCCAAAGATGAGACCATTACGGCTCGCCTTTCGGTGTCCTCCTCGGGATAGCGTCATTTAAAGAACGAGGGTCAGCAGAACGTTAAAAAAAAAAAAAAAAAAAAGAAAAAAAAAAAACCGAAAAAAAAATCTGGAAAAAAAACTGTGAAAAAAAACCGGAGGAGCTTGCCAAAGATGAGGCCATTAAGGCTCACCTTTAGGTGTCCTCCTCGGGATAGCGTCATTTAAAGAACGAGGGTCAGCGGAAGGTAAAAACAAAAAAAAAAAAAAAAAAAAAAATCTTGAAAAAAACTGTCAAAAAAATCGGAGGAGTTTGCCAAAGATGAGGCCATTACGGCTCGCCTTTCGGTGTCCTCCTCGGGATAGCGTCATTTAAAGAACGAGGGTAAGCAGAACGTAAAAAAAAAAAAAAAAAAAAAAAAAAAAAAAAAAAACCGAAAAAAAAAATCTGGAAAAAAAACTGTGAAAAAAACCGGAGGAGCTTGCCAACGATGAGGCCATTACAGCTCACCTTTAGGTGTCCTCCTCGGGATAGCGTCATTTAAAGAACGAGGGTCAGCAGAACGTAAAAAAAAAAAAAAAAACCCAGAAAAAAAAAACTGTGAAAAAAACCGGAGGAGCTTGCCAAAGATGAGGCCATTACGACTCGCCTTTCGGTGTCCTCCTCGGGATAGCGTCATTTAAAGAACGAGGGTCAGCAGAACGTAAAAAAAAAAAAAAAAATCGGAAAAAAATCTGGAATAAAACTGTGAAAAAAACCGGAGGAGCTTGCCAAAGATGAGGCTATTACGGCTCACCTTTAGGTGTCCTTCTCGGGATAGCGTCATTTAAAGAACGAGGGTCAGCAGAACGTAAAAAAAAAAAAAAAAAAAAAAAAAAAAAAAAAACCGAAAAAAAATCTGGAAAAAAACCGGAGGAGCTTGCCAAATATGAGGCCATTACGGCTCGCCTTTAGGTGTCCTCCTCGGGATAGCGTCATTTAAAGAACGAGGGTCAGCAGAAGGAATAAAAAAAAAAAAAACCGGAAAAAAAATCTAGAAAAAACTGTGAAAAAAACCGGAGGAGCTTGCCAAAGATGAGGCCATTACGGCTCGCCTTTAGGTGTCCTCCTCGGGATAGCGTCATTTAAAGAACGAGGGTCAGCAGAACGTAAAAAAAATAAAAAAAAAATAAAAAAAAAAACCGAAAAAAAATCTGGAAAAAAACTGTGAAAAAAACCGGAGGAGCTTGCCAAAGATGAGGCCATTACGGCTCGCCTTTTGGTGTCCTCCTCGGGATAGCGTAAATTAAAGAACGAGGGTCAGCAGAACGTAAAATAAAAAAAAACAAAAATAAAAAAAACGAAAAAACCGGAAAAAAAATCTGGAAAATAAACTGTGAAAAAAACCGGAGGAGCTTGCCAAAGATGAGGCCATTACGGCTCACCTTTAGGTGTCCTCCTCGGGATAACGTCATTTAAAGAACGAGGGTCAGCAGAACGTTAAAAAAAAAAATCTGGAAAAAAACTGTGAAAAAAATCGGAGGAGCTTGCCAAAGATGAGGCCATTACGGCTCGCCTTTAGGTGTCCTCCTCGGGATAGCGTCATTTAAAGAACGAGGGTCAGCAGAACGTAAAAAAAAAACAAAAAAAAAACAAAAAAAAAAAAACCGGAAAAAAAATTTGGAAAAATACTGTGAAAAAAACCGGAGGAGCTTGCCAAAGATGAGGCCATTACGGCTCGCCTTTAGGTGTCCTCCTCGGGATAGCGTCATTTAAAGAACGAGGGTCAGCAGAACGTAAAAAAAAAAAAAAAAAAAAAAAAAAAAAAAAAAAAAAAAAAAAAAAAACCGGAAAAAATCTGGAAAATAAACTGTGAAAAAACCGGAGGAGCTTGCCAAAGATGAGGCCATTATGGCTCACCTTTAGGTGTCCTCCTCGGGATAACGTCATTTAAAGAACGAGGGTCAGCAGAACGTTAAAAAAAAAAAAAAAAATCTGGAAAAAAACTGTGAAAAAAACCGGAGGAGCTTGCCAAAGATGAGGCCATTACGGCTCGCCTTTAGGTGTCCTCCTCGGGATAGCGTCATTTAAAGAACGAGGGTCAGCAGAACGTAAAAAAAAAAAAAAAAAAAAAAAAAAAAAAAAAAAAGAACCGGAAAAAAAAATCTGGAAAAAAACTGTGAAAAAAAACCGGAGGAGCTTGCCAAAGATGAGGCTATTAAGGCTCACCTTTAGGTGTCCTCCTCGGGATAGCGTCATTTAAAGAACGAGGGTCAGCGGAAGGTAAAAAAAAAAAAAAAAAAAAAAAACCGGAAAAAAAAATCTGAAAAAAAACCGGAAAAAAAATCTGGAAAAAAACTGTGAAAAAAACCGGAGGAGCTTGCCAAAGATGAGACCATTATGGCTCGCCTTTCGGTGTCCTCCTCGGGATAGCGTCATTTAAAGAACGAGGGTCAGCAGAACGTTAAAAAAAAAAAAAAAAAAAAAAAAGAAAAAAAAAAACCGAAAAAAAAATCTGGAAAAAAAACTGTGAAAAAAAACCGGAGGAGCTTGCCAAAGATGAGGCCATTAAGGCTCACCTTTAGGTGTCCTCCTCGGGATAGCGTCATTTAAAGAACGAGGGTCAGCGGAAGGTAAAAACAAAAAAAAAAAAAAAAAAAAATCTTAAAAAAAACTGTCAAAAAAATCGGAGGAGTTTGCCAAAGATGAGGCCATTAAGGCTCACCTTTAGGTGTCCTCCTCGGGATAGCGTCATTTAAAGAACGAGGGTCAGCGGAAGGTAAAAAAAAAAAAATAGGAAAATAAAATCTGGAAAAAAACTGTGAAAAAAACCGGAGGAGCTTGCCAAAGATGAGGCCATTACGGCTCGCCTTTCGGTGTCCTCCTCGGGATAGCGTCATTTAAAGAACGAGGGTCAGCAGAACGTAAAAAAAAAAAAACCCGGAAAAAAAAAACTGTGAAAAAAACCGGAGGAGCTTGCCAAAGATGAGGCCATTAAGGCTCACCTTTAGGTGTCCTCCTCGGGATAGCGTCATTTAAAGAACGAGGGTCAGCAGAACGTTTAAAAAAAAAAAAAAAAAAAAAACCGAAAAAAAAATCTGGAATAAAACTGTGAAAAAAACCGGAGGAGCTTGCCAAAGATGAGGCCATTACGGCTCGCCTTTAGGTGTCCTCCTCGGGATAGCGTCATTTAAAGAACGAGGGTCAGCGGAAGGTAAAAAAAAAAAAAAAAAAAACCGGAAAAAAAATCTGGAAAAAAACTGTGAAAAAAATCGGAGAAGCTTGCCAAAGATGAGGCCATTAAGGCTCACCTTTAGGTGTCCTCCTCGGGATAGCGTCATTTAAAGAACGAGGGTCAGCAGAACGTAAAAAAAAAAAAAAAAAAAAAAAAAAACCGAAAAAAAAATCTGGAAAAAAACTCTGAAAAAAACCGGAGGAGCTTGCCAAAGATGAGGCCATTACGGCTCGACTTTAGGTGTCCTCCTCGGGATAGCGTAATTTAAAGAACGAGGGTCAGCAGAACGTAAAATAAAAAAAAAAACAAAAAAAAAACAAAAAAACCGGAAAAAAATCTGGAAAATAAACTGTGAAAAAAACCTGAGGAGCTTGCCAAAGATGAGGCCATTACGGCTTGCCTTTAGGTGTCCTCCTCGGGATAGCGTAAATTAAAGAACGAGGGTCAGCAGAACGTAAAATAAAAAAAATACAAAACAAAAAAACAAAAAAATCGGAAAAAAAATCAGGAAAATAAACTGTGAAAAAAACCGGAGGAGCTTGCCAAAGATGAGGCCATTACGGCTCACCTTTAGGTGTCCTCCTCGGGATAACGTCATTTAAAGAACGAGGGTCAGCAGAACGTTAAAAAAAAAAAAAAATCTGGAAAAAAACTGTGAAAAAAACCGGAGGAGCTTGCCAAAGATGAGGCCATTACGGCTCGCCTTTAGGTGTCCTCCTCGGGATAGCGTCATTTAAAGAACGAGGGTAAGCGGAAGGTAAAAAAAAAAAAAAAAAAAAACCGGAAAAAAAAATCTGAAAAATAACCGGAAAAAAAATCTGGAAAAAAACTGTGAAAAAAACCGGAGGAGCTTGCCAAAGATGAGACCATTACGGCTCGCCTTTCGGTGTCCTCCTCGGGATAGCGTCATTTAAAGAACGAGGGTCAGCAGAACGTATAAAAAAAAAAAAAAAAAAAAAAAAAAAAAAAAAAAAACCGAAAAAAAAATCTGGAAAAAAAACTGTGAAAAAAAACCGGAGGAGCTTGCCAAAGATGAGGCCATTAAGGCTCACCTTTAGGTGTCCTCCTCGGGATAGCGTCATTTAAAGAACGAAGGTCAGCGGAAGGTAAAAACAAAAAAAAAAAAAAAAAAAAAAAATCTTGAAAAAAACTGTCAAAAAAATCGGAGGAGTTTGCCAAAGATGAGGCCATTACGGCTCGCCTTTCGGTGTCCTCCTCGGGATAGCGTCATTTAAAGAACGAGGGTCAGCAGAACGTAAAAAAAAAAAAAAAAAAAAAAAAAAAAAAAAAAAAAAAAAAAAAACCGAAAAAAAAAATCTGGAAAAAAAACTGTGAAAAAAACCGGAGGAGCTTGCCAACGATGAGGCCATTACAGCTCACCTTTAGGTGTCCTCCTCGGGATAGCGTCATTTAAAGAACGAGGGTCAGCAGAACGTAAAAAAAAAAAAAAAACCCAGAAAAAAAAAACTGTGAAAAAAACCGGAGGAGCTTGCCAAAGATGAGGCCATTACGGCTCGCCTTTCGGTGTCCTCCTCGGGATAGCGTCATTTAAAGAACGAGGGTCAGCAGAACGTAAAAAAAAAAAAAAAAAATCGGAAAAAAATCTGGAATAAAACTGTGAAAAAAACCGGAGGAGCTTGCCAAAGATGAGGCTATTACGGCTCACCTTTAGGTGTCCTTCTCGGGATAGCGTCATATAAAGAACGAGGGTCAGCAGAACGTAAAAAAAAAAAAAAAAAAAAAAAAAAAAAAAAAAAAAAAAAAACCGAAAAAAAATCTGAAATAAAACTGTGAAAAAAACCGGAGGAGCTTGCCAAAGATGAGGCTATTACGGCTCACCTTTAGGTGTCCTCCTCGGGATAGCGTCATTTAAAGAACGAGGGTCAGCAGAACGTAATAAAAAAAAAAAACCGGAAAAAAATCTAGAATAAAACTGTGAAAAAATTCGGAGGAGCTTGCCAAAGATGAGGCCATTACGGCTCGCCTTTAGGTCTCCTCCTCGGGATAGCGTCATGTAAAGAACGAGGGTCAGCAGAACGTAAAAAAAAAAAAAAAAAAAAAAAAAAAAAAAAAAAAACCGAAAAAAAATCTGGAAAAAAACCGGAGGAGCTTGCCAAAGATGAGGCCATTACGGCTCGCCTTTCGGTGTCCTCCTCGGGATAGCGTCATTTAAAGAACGAAGGTCAGCAGAACGTAAAAAAAAAAAAAACCCGGAAAAAAAAAACTGTGAAAAAAACCGGAGGAGCTTGCCAAAGATGAGGCCATTAAGGCTCACCTTTAGGTGTCCTCCTCGGGATAGCGTCATTTAAAGAACGAGGGTCAGCAGAACGTTTAAAAAAAAAAAAAAAAAAAAAACCGAAAAAAAAATCTGGAATAAAACTGTGAAAAAAACCGGAGGAGCTTGCCAAAGATGAGGCCATTACGGCTCGCCTTTAGGTGTCCTCCTCGGGATAGCGTCATTTAAAGAACGAGGGTCAGCGGAAGGTAAAAAAAAAAAAAAAAAAAACCGGAAAAAAAATCTGGAAAAAAACTGTGAAAAAAATCGGAGAAGCTTGCCAAAGATGAGGCCATTAAGGCTCACCTTTAGGTGTCCTCCTCGGGATAGCGTCATTTAAAGAACGAGGGTCAGCAGAACGTAAAAAAAAAAAAAAAAAAAAAAAAAAAAACCGAAAAAAAAATCTGGAAAAAAACTCTGAAAAAAACCGGAGGAGCTTGCCAAAGATGAGGCCATTACGGCTCGACTTTAGGTGTCCTCCTCGGGATAGCGTAATTTAAAGAACGAGGGTCAGCAGAACGTAAAATAAAAAAAAAACAAAAAAAAAACAAAAAAACCGGAAAAAAATCTGGAAAATAAACTGTGAAAAAAACCTGAGGAGCTTGCCAAAGATGAGGCCATTACGGCTTGCCTTTAGGTGTCCTCCTCGGGATAGCGTAAATTAAAGAACGAGGGTCAGCAGAACGTAAAATAAAAAAAATACAAAACAAAAAAACAAAAAAATCGGAAAAAAAATCAGGTAAATAAACTGTGAAAAAAACCGGAGGAGCTTGCCAAAGATGAGGCCATTACGGCTCCCCTTTAGGTGTCCTCCTCGGGATAACGTCATTTAAAGAACGAGGGTCAGCAGAACGTTAAAAAAAAAAAAAAAATCTGGAAAAAAACTGTGAAAAAAACCGGAGGAGCTTGCCAAAGATGAGGCCATTACGGCTCGCCTTTAGGTGTCCTCCTCGGGATAGCGTCATTTAAAGAACGAGGGTAAGCGGAAGGTAAAAAAAAAAAAAAAAAAAAAACCGGAAAAAAAAATCTGAAAAATAACCGGAAAAAAAATCTGGAAAAAAACTGTGAAAAAAACCGGAGGAGCTTGCCAAAGATGAGACCATTACGGCTCGCCTTTCGGTGTCCTCCTCGGGATAGCGTCATTTAAAGAACGAGGGTCAGCAGAACGTATAAAAAAAAAAAAAAAAAAAAAAAAAAAAAAAAAAACCGAAAAAAAAATCTGGAAAAAAAACTGTGAAAAAAAACCGGAGGAGCTTGCCAAAGATGAGGCCATTAAGGCTCACCTTTAGGTGTCCTCCTCGGGATAGCGTCATTTAAAGAACGAAGGTCAGCGGAAGGTAAAAACAAAAAAAAAAAAAAAAAAAAAAATCTTGAAAAAAACTGTCAAAAAAATCGGAGGAGTTTGCCAAAGATGAGGCCATTACGGCTCGCCTTTCGGTGTCCTCCTCGGGATAGCGTCATTTAAAGAACGAGGGTCAGCAGAACGTAAAAAAAAAAAAAAAAAAAAAAAAAAAAAAAAAAAAAAAAAAAAAAAACCGAAAAAAAAAATCTGGAAAAAAAACTGTGAAAAAAACCGGAGGAGCTTGCCAACGATGAGGCCATTACAGCTCACCTTTAGGTGTCCTCCTCGGGATAGCGTCATTTAAAGAACGAGGGTCAGCAGAACGTAAAAAAAAAAAAAAAACCCAGAAAAAAAAAACTGTGAAAAAAACCGGAGGAGCTTGCCAAAGATGAGGCCATTACGGCTCGCCTTTCGGTGTCCTCCTCGGGATAGCGTCATTTAAAGAACGAGGGTCAGCAGAACGTAAAAAAAAAAAAAAAAAATCGGAAAAAAATCTGGAATAAAACTGTGAAAAAAACCGGAGGAGCTTGCCAAAGATGAGGCTATTACGGCTCACCTTTAGGTGTCCTTCTCGGGATAGCGTCATATAAAGAACGAGGGTCAGCAGAACGTAAAAAAAAAAAAAAAAAAAAAAAAAAAAAAAAAAAAAAAACCGAAAAAAAATCTGAAATAAAACTGTGAAAAAAACCGGAGGAGCTTGCCAAAGATGAGGCTATTACGGCTCACCTTTAGGTGTCCTCCTCGGGATAGCGTCATTTAAAGAACGAGGGTCAGCAGAACGTAATAAAAAAAAAAACCGGAAAAAAATCTAGAATAAAACTGTGAAAAAATTCGGAGGAGCTTGCCAAAGATGAGGCCATTACGGCTCGCCTTTAGGTCTCCTCCTCGGGATAGCGTCATGTAAAGAACGAGGGTCAGCAGAACGTAAAAAAAAAAAAAAAAAAAAAAAAAAAAAAAAAAAAACCGAAAAAAAATCTGGAAAAAAACCGGAGGAGCTTGCCAAAGATGAGGCCATTACGGCTCGCCTTTAGGTGTCCTCCTCGGGATAGCGTCATTTAAAGAACGAGGGTCAGCAGAAGGAATAAAAAAAAAAAAACCGGAAAAAAAATCTAGAAAAAAACTGTGAAAAAAACCGGAGGAGCTTGCCAAAGATGAGGCCATTACGGCTCGCCTTTAGGTGTCCTCCTCGGGATAGCGTCATTTAAAGAACGAGGGTCAGCAGAACGTAAAAAAAAATAAAAAAATAAAAAAAAATAAAAAAAGAAAAACCGAAAAAAAATCTGGAAAAAAACTGTGAAAAAAACCGGAGGAGCTTGCCAAAGATGAGGCCATTACGGCTCGCCTTTAGTTGTCCTCCTCGGGATAGCGTCATTTAAAGAACGAGGGTCAGCAGAACGTAAAAAAAAACAAAAAAAAAAAACCGGAAAAAAAATCTGGAAAAAATCTGTGAAAAAAAACCGGAGGAGCTTGCCAAAGATGAGGCCATTAAGGCTCACCTTTAGGTGTCCTCCTCGGGATAGCGTCATTTAAAGAACGAGGGTCAGCGGAAGGTAAAAAAAAAAAAATAGGAAAAAAAAATCTGGAAAACAACTGTGAAAAAAACCGGAGGAGCTTGCCAAAGATGAGGCCATTACGGCTCGCCTTTCGGTGTCCTCCTCGGGATAGCGTCATTTAAAGAACGAGGGTCAGCAGAACGTAAAAAAAAAAAAAAAAAACCCGGAAAAAAAAACTGTGAAAAAAACCGGAGGATCTTGCCAAAGATGAGGCCATTAAGGCTCACCTTTAGGTGACCTCCTCGGGATAGCGTCATTTAAAGAACGAGGGTCAGCAGAACGTAAAAAAAAAAAAAAAAAAAAAAAAAAAAACCGAAAAAAAAATCTGGAAAAAAACTCTGAAAAAAACCGGAGGAGCTTGCCAAAGATGAGGCCATTACGGCTCGACTTTAGGTGTCCTCCTCGGGATAGCGTAATTTAAAGAACGAGGGTCAGCAGAACGTAAAATAAAAAAAAAAACAAAAAAAAAACAAAAAAACCGGAAAAAAATCTGGAAAATAAACTGTGAAAAAAACCTGAGGAGCTTGCCAAAGATGAGGCCATTACGGCTTGCCTTTAGGTGTCCTCCTCGGGATAGCGTAAATTAAAGAACGAGGGTCAGCAGAACGTAAAATAAAAAAAATACAAAACAAAAAAACAAAAAAATCGGAAAAAAAATCAGGAAAATAAACTGTGAAAAAAACCGGAGGAGCTTGCCAAAGATGAGGCCATTACGGCTCACCTTTAGGTGTCCTCCTCGGGATAACGTCATTTAAAGAACGAGGGTCAGCAGAACGTTAAAAAAAAAAAAAAATCTGGAAAAAAACTGTGAAAAAAACCGGAGGAGCTTGCCAAAGATGAGGCCATTACGGCTCGCCTTTAGGTGTCCTCCTCGGGATAGCGTCATTTAAAGAACGAGGGTAAGCGGAAGGTAAAAAAAAAAAAAAAAAAAAAAACCGGAAAAAAAAATCTGAAAAATAACCGGAAAAAAAATCTGGAAAAAAACTGTGAAAAAAACCGGAGGAGCTTGCCAAAGATGAGACCATTACGGCTCGCCTTTCGGTGTCCTCCTCGGGATAGCGTCATTTAAAGAACGAGGGTCAGCAGAACGTATAAAAAAAAAAAAAAAAAAAAAAAAAAAAAAAAAACCGAAAAAAAAATCTGGAAAAAAAACTGTGAAAAAAAACCGGAGGAGCTTGCCAAAGATGAGGCCATTAAGGCTCACCTTTAGGTGTCCTCCTCGGGATAGCGTCATTTAAAGAACGAAGGTCAGCGGAAGGTAAAAACAAAAAAAAAAAAAAAAAAAAAATCTTGAAAAAAACTGTCAAAAAAATCGGAGGAGTTTGCCAAAGATGAGGCCATTACGGCTCGCCTTTCGGTGTCCTCCTCGGGATAGCGTCATTTAAAGAACGAGGGTCAGCAGAACGTAAAAAAAAAAAAAAAAAAAAAAAAAAAAAAAAAAAAAAAAAAAAAACCGAAAAAAAAAATCTGGAAAAAAAACTGTGAAAAAAACCGGAGGAGCTTGCCAACGATGAGGCCATTACAGCTCACCTTTAGGTGTCCTCCTCGGGATAGCGTCATTTAAAGAACGAGGGTCAGCAGAACGTAAAAAAAAAAAAAAACCCAGAAAAAAAAAACTGTGAAAAAAACCGGAGGAGCTTGCCAAAGATGAGGCCATTACGGCTCGCCTTTCGGTGTCCTCCTCGGGATAGCGTCATTTAAAGAACGAGGGTCAGCAGAACGTAAAAAAAAAAAAAAAAAATCGGAAAAAAATCTGGAATAAAACTGTGAAAAAAACCGGAGGAGCTTGCCAAAGATGAGGCTATTACGGCTCACCTTTAGGTGTCCTTCTCGGGATAGCGTCATATAAAGAACGAGGGTCAGCAGAACGTAAAAAAAAAAAAAAAAAAAAAAAAAAAAAAAAAAAAAACCGAAAAAAAATCTGAAATAAAACTGTGAAAAAAACCGGAGGAGCTTGCCAAAGATGAGGCTATTACGGCTCACCTTTAGGTGTCCTCCTCGGGATAGCGTCATTTAAAGAACGAGGGTCAGCAGAACGTAATAAAAAAAAAAAACCGGAAAAAAATCTAGAATAAAACTGTGAAAAAATTCGGAGGAGCTTGCCAAAGATGAGGCCATTACGGCTCGCCTTTAGGTCTCCTCCTCGGGATAGCGTCATGTAAAGAACGAGGGTCAGCAGAACGTAAAAAAAAAAAAAAAAAAAAAAAAAAAAAAAAAAAAAAAAAAAAAACCGAAAAAAAATCTGGAAAAAAACCGGAGGAGCTTGCCAAAGATGAGGCCATTACGGCTCGCCTTTAGGTGTCCTCCTCGGGATAGCGTCATTTAAAGAACGAGGGTCAGCAGAAGGAATAAAAAAAAAAAAACCGGAAAAAAAATCTAGAAAAAAACTGTGAAAAAAACCGGAGGAGCTTGCCAAAGATGAGGCCATTACGGCTCGCCTTTAGGTGTCCTCCTCGGGATAGCGTCATTTAAAGAACGAGGGTCAGCAGAACGTAAAAAAAAATAAAAAAATAAAAAAAAATAAAAAAAGAAAAACCGAAAAAAAATCTGGAAAAAAACTGTGAAAAAAACCGGAGGAGCTTGCCAAAGATGAGGCCATTACGGCTCGCCTTTAGGTGTCCTCCTCGGGATAGCGTCATTTAAAGAACGAGGGTCAGCAGAACGTAAAAAAAAACAAAAAAAAAAAACCGGAAAAAAAATCTGGAAAAAATCTGTGAAAAAAAACCGGAGGAGCTTGCCAAAGATGAGGCCATTAAGGCTCACCTTTAGGTGTCCTCCTCGGGATAGCGTCATTTAAAGAACGAGGGTCAGCGGAAGGTAAAAAAAAAAAATAGGAAAAAAAAATCTGGAAAACAACTGTGAAAAAAACCGGAGGAGCTTGCCAAAGATGAGGCCATTACGGCTCGCCTTTCGGTGTCCTCCTCGGGATAGCGTCATTTAAAGAACGAGGGTCAGCAGAACGTAAAAAAAAAAAAAAAAAACCCGGAAAAAAAAACTGTGAAAAAAACCGGAGGATCTTGCCAAAGATGAGGCCATTAAGGCTCACCTTTAGGTGACCTCCTCGGGATAGCGTCATTTAAAGAACGAGGGTCAGCAGAACGTTTAAAAAAAAAAAAAAAAAACCGAAAAAAAAATCTGGAATAAAACTGTGAAAAAAACCGGAGGAGCTTGCCAAAGATGAGGCCATTACGGCTCGCCTTTAGGTGTCCTCCTCGGGATAGCGTCATTTAAAGAACGAGGGTCAGCGGAAGGTAAAAAAAAAAAAAAAAAAACCGGAAAAAAAATCTGGAAAAAAACTGTGAAAAAAATTGGAGGAGCTTGCCAAAGATGAGGCCATTAAGGCTCACCTTTAGGTGTCCTCCTCGGGATAGCGTCATTTAAAGAACGTGGGTCAGCGGAAGGTAAAAAAAAAATAAATAAAAAAAAATAAAAACAATAAAAAAAACCGGAAAAAAAAATCTGGAAAAAAACTGTGAAAAAAATCGGAGGAGCTTGCCAAAGATGAGGCCATTACGGCTCGCCTTTCGGTGTCCTCCTCGGGATAGCGTAAATTAAAGAACGAGGGTCAGCAGAACGTAAAATTAAAAAAATACAAAAAAAAAAAAACAAAAAAACCGGAAAAAAATATGGAAAATAAACTGTGAAAAAAACCGGAGGAGCTTGCCAAAGATGAGGCCATTACGGCTCACCTTTAGGTGTCCTCCTCGGGATAACGTCATTTAAAGAACGAGGGTCAGCAGAACGTTAAAAAAAAAAAAAAAATCTGGAAAAAAACTGTGAAAAAAACCGGAGGAGCTTGCCAAAGATGAGGCCATTACGGCTCGCCTTTAGGTGTCCTCCTCGGGATAGCGTCATTTAAAGAACGAGGGTCAGCAGAACGTAAAAAAAAACAAAAAAAAAAAACCGGAAAAAAAATCTGGAAAAAATCTGTGAAAAAAAACCGGAGGAGCTTGCCAAAGATGAGGCCATTAAGGCTCACCTTTAGGTGTCCTCCTCGGGATAGCGTCATTTAAAGAACGAGGGTCAGCGGAAGGTAAAAAAAAAAAAATAGGAAAAAAAAATCTGGAAAACAACTGTGAAAAAAACCGGAGGAGCTTGCCAAAGATGAGGCCATTACGGCTCGCCTTTCGGTGTCCTCCTCGGGATAGCGTCATTTAAAGAACGAGGGTCAGCAGAACGTAAAAAAAAAAAAAAAAACCCGGAAAAAAAAACTGTGAAAAAAACCGGAGGATCTTGCCAAAGATGAGGCCATTAAGGCTCACCTTTAGGTGACCTCCTCGGGATAGCGTCATTTAAAGAACGAGGGTCAGCAGAACGTTTAAAAAAAAAAAAAAAACCGAAAAAAAAATCTGGAATAAAACTGTGAAAAAAACCGGAGGAGCTTGCCAAAGATGAGGCCATTACGGCTCGCCTTTAGGTGTCCTCCTCGGGATAGCGTCATTTAAAGAACGAGGGTCAGCGGAAGGTAAAAAAAAAAAAAAAAAAAACCGGAAAAAAAATCTGGAAAAAAACTGTGAAAAAAATTGGAGGAGCTTGCCAAAGATGAGGCCATTAAGGCTCACCTTTAGGTGTCCTCCTCGGGATAGCGTCATTTAAAGAACGAGGGTCAGCGGAAGGTAAAAAAAAAATAAATAAAAAAAAAATAAAAAAAATAAAAAAAAACCGGAAAAAAAAATCTGGAAAAAAACTGTGAAAAAAATCGGAGGAGCTTGCCAAAGATGAGGCCATTACGGCTCGCCTTTCGGTGTCCTCCTCGGGATAGCGTAAATTAAAGAACGAGGGTCAGCAGAACGTAAAATTAAAAAAATACAAAAAAAAAAAAACAAAAAAACCGGAAAAAAATATGGAAAATAAACTGTGAAAAAAACCGGAGGAGCTTGCCAAAGATGAGGCCATTACGGCTCACCTTTAGGTGTCCTCCTCGGGATAACGTCATTTAAAGAACGAGGGTCAGCAGAACGTTAAAAAAAAAAAAAAAATCTGGAAAAAAACTGTGAAAAAAACCGGAGGAGCTTGCCAAAGATGAGGCCATTACGGCTCGCCTTTAGGTGTCCTCCTCGGGATAGCGTCATTTAAAGAACGAGGGTCAGCAGAACGTAAAAAAAAAAAAAAAAAAAAAAAAAAAAAAAAAAAAAAAAAAAAAAAAAAAAAAAAACCGGAAAAAAAATCTGGAAAATAAACTGTGAAAAAAACCGGAGGAGCTTGCCAAAGATGAGGCCATTATGGCTCACCTTTAGGTGTCCTCCTCGGGATAACGTCATTTAAAGAACGAGGGTCAGCAGAACGTTAAAAAAAAAAAAAAAAAATCTGGAAAAAAACTGTGAAAAAAACCGGAGGAGCTTGCCAAAGATGAGGCCATTACGGCTCGCCTTTAGGTGTCCTCCTCGGGATAGCGTCATTTAAAGAACGAGGGTCAGCAGAACGTAAAAAAAAAAAAAAAAAAAAAAAAAAAAAAAAGAAAAAAACCGGAAAAAAAATCTGGAAAAAAACTGTGAAAAAAAACCGGAGGAGCTTGCCAAAGATGAGGCTATTAAGGCTCACCTTTAGGTGTCCTCCTCGGGATAGCGTCATTTAAAGAACGAGGGTCAGCGGAAGGTAAAAAAAAAAAAAAAAAAAAAAAAACCGGAAAAAAAAATCTGAAAAAAAACCGGAAAAAAAATCTGGAAAAAAACTGTGAAAAAAACCGGAGGAGCTTGCCAAAGATGAGACCATTACGGCTCGCCTTTCGGTGTCCTCCTCGGGATAGCGTCATTTAAAGAACGAGGGTCAGCAGAACGTTAAAAAAAAAAAAAAAAAAAAAAAAAAAAAAAAAACCGAAAAAAAATCTGGAAAAAAAACTGTGAAAAAAAACCGGAGGAGCTTGCCAAAGATGAGGCCATTAAGGCTCACCTTTAGGTGTCCTCCACGGGATAGCGTCATTTAAAGAACGAGGGTCAGCGGAAGGTAAAAACAAAAAAAAAAAAAAAAAAAATCTTGAAAAAAACTGTCAAAAAAATCGGAGGAGTTTGCCAAAGATGAGGCCATTACGGCTCGCCTTTCGGTGTCCTCCTCGGGATAGCGTCATTTAAAGAACGAGGGTAAGCAGAACGTAAAAAAAAAAAAAAAAAAAAAAAAAAAAAAAAACCGAAAAAAAAAATCTGGAAAAAAAACTGTGAAAAAAACCGGAGGAGCTTGCCAACGATGAGGCCATTACAGCTCACCTTTAGGTGTCCTCCTCGGGATAGCGTCATTTAAAGAACGAGGGTCAGCAGAACGTAAAAAAAAAAAAAAAAACCCAGAAAAAAAAAACTGTGAAAAAAACCGGAGGAGCTTGCCAAAGATGAGGCCATTACGGCTCGCCTTTCGGTGTCCTCCTCGGGATAGCGTCATTTAAAGAACGAGGGTCAGCAGAACGTAAAAAAAAAAAAAAAAAATCGGAAAAAAATCTGGAATAAAACTGTGAAAAAAACCGGAGGAGCTTGCCAAAGATGAGGCTATTACGGCTCGCCTTTAGGTGTCCTCCTCGGGATAGCGTCATTTAAAGAACGAGGGTCAGCAGAACGTAAAAAAAATAAAAAAAAAAAAAAAAAAAAAAAAAACCGAAAAAAAATCTGGAAAAAAACTGTGAAAAAAACCGGAGGAGCTTGCCAAAGATGAGGCCATTACGGCTCGCCTTTTGGTGTCCTCCTCGGGATAGCGTAAATTAAAGAACGAGGGTCAGCAGAACGTAAAATAAAAAAAAACAAAAATAAAAAAAACAAAAAAACCGGAAAAAAAATCTGGAAAATAAACTGTGAAAAAAACCGGAGGAGCTTGCCAAAGATGAGGCCATTACGGCTCACCTTTAGGTGTCCTCCTCGGGATAACGTCATTTAAAGAACGAGGGTCAGCAGAACGTTAAAAAAAAAATCTGGAAAAAAACTGTGAAAAAAATCGGAGGAGCTTGCCAAAGATGAGGCCATTACGGCTCGCCTTTAGGTGTCCTCCTCGGGATAGCGTCATTTAAAGAACGAGGGTCAGCAGAACGTAAAAAAAAAAACAAAAAAAAAAACAAAAAAAAAAAACCGAAAAAAAAATCTGGAAAAATACTGTGAAAAAAACCGGAGGAGCTTGCCAAAGATGAGGCCATTACGGCTCGCCTTTAGGTGTCCTCCTCGGGATAGCGTCATTTAAAGAACGAGGGTCAGCAGAACTTTAAAAAAAAAAAAAAAAAAAAAAAAAAAAAAAAAAAAACGGAAAAAAAAATCTTGAAAAAAACCGGAGGAGCTTGCCAAAGATGAGGCCATTACGGCTCGCCTTTAGGTGTCCTCCTCGGGATAGCGTCATTTAAAGAACGAGGGTCAGCAGAACGTAAAAAAAAAAAAAAAAAAAAAAAAAAAAAAAAAAAAAAAAAAAAAAAAAAAAAAAAAAAAAACCGGAAAAAAAATCTGGAAAATAAACTGTGAAAAAAACCGGAGGAGCTTGCCAAAGATGAGGCCATTATGGCTCACCTTTAGGTGTCCTCCTCGGGATAACGTCATTTAAAGAACGAGGGTCAGCAGAACGTTAAAAAAAAAATCTGGAAAAAAACTGTGAAAAAAATCGGAGGAGCTTGCCAAAGATGAGGCCATTACGGCTCGCCTTTAGGTGTCCTCCTCGGGATAGCGTCATTTAAAGAACGAGGGTCAGCAGAACGTAAAAAAAAAACAAAAAAAAAAACAAAAAAAAAAAAAAACCGGAAAAAAAATCTGGAAAAATACTGTGAAAAAAACCGGAGGAGCTTGCCAAAGATGAGGCCATTACGGCTCGCCTTTAGGTGTCCTCCTCGGGATAGCGTCATTTAAAGAACGAGGGTCAGCAGAACGTAAAAAAAAAAAAAAAAAAAAAAAAAAAAAAAAAAAAAAAAAAAAAAAAAAAAAAAAAAAAAAAAAAACCGGAAAAAAAATCTGGAAAATAAACTGTGAAAAAAACCGGAGGAGCTTGCCAAAGATGAGGCCATTATGGCTCACCTTTAGGTGTCCTCCTCGGGATAACGTCATTTAAAGAACGAGGGTCAGCAGAACGTTAAAAAAAAAAAAAAAAAAAATCTGGAAAAAAACTGTGAAAAAAACCGGAGGAGCTTGCCAAATATGAGGCCATTACGGCTCGCCTTTAGGTGTCCTCCTCGGGATAGCGTCATTTAAAGAACGAGGGTCAGCAGAACGTAAAAAAAAAAAAAAAAAAAAAAAAAAAAAAAAAAAGAACCGGAAAAAAAAATCTGGAAAAAAACTGTGAAAAAAAACCGGAGGAGCTTGCCAAAGATGAGGCTATTAAGGCTCACCTTTAGGTGTCCTCCTCGGGATAGCGTCATTTAAAGAACGAGGGTCAGCGGAAGGTAAAAAAAAAAAAAAAAAAAAAATCGGAAAAAAAAATCTGAAAAAAAACCGGAAAAAAAATCTGGAAAAAAACTGTGAAAAAAACCGGAGGAGCTTGCCAAAGATGAGACCATTACGGCTCGCCTTTCGGTGTCCTCCTCGGGATAGCGTCATTTAAAGAACGAGGGTCAGCAGAACGTTAAAAAAAAAAAAAAAAAAAAAAAAAGAAAAAAAAAACCGAAAAAAAAATCTGGAAAAAAAACTGTGAAAAAAAACCGGAGGAGCTTGCCAAAGATGAGGCCATTAAGGCTCACCTTTAGGTGTCCTCCTCGGGATAGCGTCATTTAAAGAACGAGGGTCAGCGGAAGGTAAAAACAAAAAAAAAAAAAAAAAAAATCTTGAAAAAAACTGTCAAAAAAATCGGAGGAGTTTGCCAAAGATGAGGCCATTAAGGCTCACCTTTAGGTGTCCTCCTCGGGATAGCGTCATTTAAAGAACAAGGGTCAGCGGAAGGTAAAAAAAAAAAAATAGGAAAAAAAAATCTGGAAAAAAACTGTGAAAAAAACCGGAGGAGCTTGCCAAAGATGAGGCCATTACGGCTCGCCTTTCGGTGTCCTCCTCGGGATAGCGTCATTTAAAGAACGAGGGTCAGCAGAACGTAAAAAAAAAAAAACCCGGAAAAAAAAAACTGTGAAAAAAACCGGAGGAGCTTGCCAAAGATGAGGCCATTAAGGCTCACCTTTAGGTGTCCTCCTCGGGATAGCGTCATTTAAAGAACGAGGGTCAGCAGAACGTTTAAAAAAAAAAAAAAAAAAACCGAAAAAAAAATCTGGAATAAAACTGTGAAAAAAACCGGAGGAGCTTGCCAAAGATGAGGCCATTACGGCTCGCCTTTAGGTGTCCTCCTCGGGATAGCGTCATTTAAAGAACGAGGGTCAGCGGAAGGTAAAAAAAAAAAAAAAAAAACCGGAAAAAAAATCTGGAAAAAAACTGTGAAAAAAATCGGAGAAGCTTGCCAAAGATGAGGCCATTAAGGCTCACCTTTAGGTGTCCTCCTCGGGATAGCGTCATTTAAAGAACGGGGGTCAGCGGAAGGTAAAAAAATAAATAAATAAATAAAAAATAAAAATAAAAAAAAACCGGAAAAAAAAATCTGGAAAAAAACTGTGAAAAAAAATCGGAGGAGCTTGCCAAAGATGAGGCCATTACGGCTCGCCTTTCGGTGTCCTCCTCGGGATAGCGTCATTTAAAGAACGAGGGTCAGCAGAACGTAAAAAAAAAAAAAAAAAAAAAAAAAAAAAAAAAACCGAAAAAAAAATCTGGAAAAAAACTCTGAAAAAAACCGGAGGAGCTTGCCAAAGATGAGGCCATTACGGCTCGACTTTAGGTGTCCTCCTCGGGATAGCGTAATTTAAAGAACGAGGGTCAGCAGAACGTAAAATAAAAAAAAAAACAAAAAAAAAACAAAAAAACCGGAAAAAAATCTGGAAAATAAACTGTGAAAAAAACCTGAGGAGCTTGCCAAAGATGAGGCCATTACGGCTTGCCTTTAGGTGTCCTCCTCGGGATAGCGTAAATTAAAGAACGAGGGTCAGCAGAACGTAAAATAAAAAAAATACAAAACAAAAAAACAAAAAAATCGGAAAAAAAATCTGGAAAATAAACTGTGAAAAAAACCGGAGGAGCTTGCCAAAGATGAGGCCATTACGGCTCACCTTTAGGTGTCCTCCTCGGGATAACGTCATTTAAAGAACGAGGGTCAGCAGAACGTTAAAAAAAAAAAAAAAAATCTGGAAAAAAACTGTGAAAAAAACCGGAGGAGCTTGCCAAAGATGAGGCCATTACGGCTCGCCTTTAGGTGTCCTCCTCGGGATAGCGTCATTTAAAGAACGAGGGTAAGCGGAAGGTAAAAAAAAAAAAAAAAAAAAAACCGGAAAAAAAAATCTGAAAAAAAACCGGAAAAAAATCTGGAAAAAAACTGTGAAAAAAACCGGAGGAGCTTGCCAAAGATGAGACCATTACGGCTCGCCTTTCGGTGTCCTCCTCGGGATAGCGTCATTTAAAGAACGAGGGTCAGCAGAACGTATAAAAAAAAAAAAAAAAAAAAAAAAAAAAAAAAAAAAACCTAAAAAAAAATCTGGAAAAAAAACTGTGAAAAAAAACCGGAGGAGCTTGCCAAAGATGAGGCCATTAAGGCTCACCTTTAGGTGTCCTCCTCGGGATAGCGTCATTTAAAGAACGAAGGTCAGCGGAAGGTAAAAACAAAAAAAAAAAAAAAAAAAAAAAAATCTTGAAAAAAACTGTCAAAAAAATCGGAGGAGTTTGCCAAAGATGAGGCCATTACGGCTCGCCTTTCGGTGTCCTCCTCGGGATAGCGTCATTTAAAGAACGAGGGTCAGCAGAACGTAAAAAAAAAAAAAAAAAAAAAAAAAAAAAAAAAAAAAAAAAAAAAAAACCGAAAAAAAAATCTGGAAAAAAAACTGTGAAAAAAACCGGAGGAGCTTGCCAACGATGAGGCCATTACAGCTCACCTTTAGGTGTCCTCCTCGGGATAGCGTCATTTAAAGAACGAGGGTCAGCAGAACGTAAAAAAAAAAAAAAAAAACCCAGAAAAAAAAAAACTGTGAAAAAAACCGGAGGAGCTTGCCAAAGATGAGGCCATTACGGCTCGCCTTTCGGTGTCCTCCTCGGGATAGCGTCATTTAAAGAACGAGGGTCAGCAGAACGTAAAAAAAAAAAAAAAAAATCGGAAAAAAATCTGGAATAAAACTGTGAAAAAAACCGGAGGAGCTTGCCAAAGATGAGGCTATTACGGCTCACCTTTAGGTGTCCTTCTCGGGATAGCGTCATATAAAGAACGAGGGTCAGCAGAACGTAAAAAAAAAAAAAAAAAAAAAAAAAAAAAAAAAAAAAAAAAAAAAAAAAAAAAAAAAAAAAAAACCGAAAAAAAATCTGGAATAAAACTGTGAAAAAAACCGGAGGAGCTTGCCAAAGATGAGGCCATTACGGCTCGCCTTTAGGTCTCCTCCTCGGGATAGCGTCATTTAAAGAACGAGGGTCAGCAGAACGTAAAAAAAAAAAAAAAAAAAAAAAACCGAAAAAAAATCTGGAAAAAAACCGGAGGAGCTTGCCAAATATGAGGCCATTACGGCTCGCCTTTAGGTGTCCTCCTCGGGATAGCGTCATTTAAAGAACGAGGGTCAGCAGAAGGAATAAAAAAAAAAAAACCGGAAAAAAAAATCTAGAAAAAAACTGTGAAAAAAACCGGAGGAGCTTGCCAAAGATGAGGCCATTACGGCTCGCCTTTAGGTGTCCTCCTCGGGATAGCGTCATTTAAAGAACGAGGGTCAGCAGAACGTAAAAAAAATAAAAAAAAAAATAAAAAAAAATAAAAAAAAAACCGAAAAAAAATCTGGAAAAAAACTGTGAAAAAAACCGGAGGAGCTTGCCAAAGATGAGGCCATTACGGCTCGCCTTTTGGTGTCCTCCTCGGAATAGCGTAAATTAAAGAACGAGGGTCAGCAGAACGTAAAATAAAAAAAAACAAAAATAAAAAAAACAAAAAAACCGGAAAAAAAATCTGGAAAATAAACTGTGAAAAAAACCGGAGGAGCTTGCCAAAGATGAGGCCATTACGGCTCACCTTTAGGTGTCCTCCTCGGGATAACGTCATTTAAAGAACGAGGGTCAGCAGAACGTTAAAAAAAAAAATCTGGAAAAAAACTGTGAAAAAAATCGGAGGAGCTTGCCAAAGATGAGGCCATTACGGCTCGCCTTTAGGTGTCCTCCTCGGGATAGCGTCATTTAAAGAACGAGGGTCAGCAGAACGTAAAAAAAAAACAAAAAAAAAAACAAAAAAAAAAAAACCGGAAAAAAAATCTGGAAAAATACTGTGAAAAAAACCGGAGGAGCTTGCCAAAGATGAGGCCATTACGGCTCGCCTTTAGGTGTCCTCCTCGGGATAGCGTCATTTAAAGAACGAGGGTCAGCAGAACGTAAAAAAAAAAAAAAAAAAAAAAAAAAAAAAAAAAAACCGGAAAAAAAATCTGGAAAATAAACTGTGAAAAAAACCGGAGGAGCTTGCCAAAGATGAGGCCATTATGGCTCACCTTTAGGTGTCCTCCTCGGGATAACGTCATTTAAAGAACGAGGGTCAGCAGAACGTTAAAAAAAAAAAAAAATCTGGAAAAAAACTGTGAAAAAAACCGGAGGAGCTTGCCAAAGATGAGGCCATTACGGCTCGCCTTTAGGTGTCCTCCTCGGGATAGCGTCATTTAAAGAACGAGGGTCAGCAGAACGTAAAAAAAAAAAAAAAAAAAAAAAAAAAAAAAAAAAAAGAACCGGAAAAAAAAATCTGGAAAAAAACTGTGAAAAAAAACCGGATGAGCTTGCCAAAGATGAGGCTATTAAGGCTCACCTTTAGGTGTCCTCCTCGGGATAGCGTCATTTAAAGAACGAGGGTCAGCGGAAGGTAAAAAAAAAAAAAAAAAAAAAACCGGAAAAAAAAATCTGAAAAAAAACCGGAAAAAAAATCTGGAAAAAAACTGTGAAAAAAACCGGAGGAGCTTGCGAAAGATGAGACCATTACGGCTCGCCTTTCGGTGTCCTCCTCGGGATAGCGTCATTTAAAGAACGAGGGTCAGCAGAACGTTAAAAAAAAAAAAAAAAAAAAGAAAAAAAAAAAACCGAAAAAAAAATCTGGAAAAAAAACTGTGAAAAAAAACAGGAGGAGCTTGCCAAAGATGAGGCCATTAAGGCTCACCTTTAGGTGTCCTCCTCGGGATAGCGTCATTTAAAGAACGAGGGTCAGCGGAAGGTAAAAACAAAAAAAAAAAAAAAAAAAAATCTTGAAAAAAACTGTCAAAAAAATCGGAGGAGTTTGCCAAAGATGAGGCCATTAAGGCTCACCTTTAGGTGTCCTCCTCGGAATAGCGTCATTTAAAGAACGAGGGTCAGCGGAAGGTAAAAAAAAAAAAATAGGAAAAAAAAATCTGGAAAAAACTGTGAAAAAAACCGGAGGAGCTTGCCAAAGATGAGGCCATTACGGCTCGCCTTTCGGTGTCCTCTTCGGGATAGCGTCATTTAAAGAACGAGGGTCAGCAGAACGTAAAAAAAAAAAAAACCCAGAAAAAAAAAACTGTGAAAAAAACCGGAGGAGCTTGCCAAAGATGAGGCCATTAAGGCTCACCTTTAGGTGTCCTCCTCGGGATAGCGTCATTTAAAGAACGAGGGTCAGCAGAACGTTTAAAAAAAAAAAAAAAAAAAAACCGAAAAAAAAATCTGGAATAAAACTGTGAAAAAAACCGGAGGAGCTTGCCAAAGATGAGGCCATTACGGCTCGCCTTTAGGTGTCCTCCTCGGGATAGCGTCATTTAAAGAACGAGGGTCAGCGGAAGGTAAAAAAAAAAAAAAAAAAAACCGGAAAAAAAATCTGGAAAAAAACTGTGAAAAAAATCGGAGAAGCTTGCCAAAGATGAGGCCATTAAGGCTCACCTTTAGGTGTCCTCCTCGGGATAGCGTCATTTAAAGAACGGGGGTCAGCGGAAGGTAAAAAAATAAATAAATAAATAAAAAATAAAAATAAAAAAAAACCGGAAAAAAAAATCTGGAAAAAACTGTGAAAAAAAATCGGAGGAGCTTGCCAAAGATGAGGCCATTACGGCTCGCCTTTAGGTGTCCTCCTCGGGATAGCGTCATTTAAAGAACGAGGGTCAGCAGAACGTAAAAAAAAAAAAAAAAAAAAAAAACCGAAAAAATAATCTGGAAAAAAACTCTGAAAAAAACCGGAGGAGCTTGCCAAAGATGAGGCCATTACGGCTCGACTTTAGGTGTCCTCCTCGGGATAGCGTAATTTAAAGAACGAGGGTCAGCAGAACGTAAAATAAAAAAAAAAAACAAAAAAACTGGAAAAAAATCTGGAAAATAAACTGTGAAAAAAACCTGAGGAGCTTGCCAAAGATGAGGCCATTACGGCTTGCCTTTAGGTGTCCTCCTCGGGATAGCGTAAATTAAAGAACGAGGGTCAGCAGAACGTAAAATAAAAAAAATACAAAACAAAAAAACAAAAAAATCGGAAAAAAAATCTGGAAAATAAACTGTGAAAAAAACCGGAGGAGCTTGCCAAAGATGAGGCCATTACGGCTCACCTTTAGGTGTCCTCCTCGGGATAACGTCATTTAAAGAACGAGGGTCAGCAGAACGTTAAAAAAAAAAATCTGGAAAAAAACCGGAGGAGCTTGCCAAATATGAGGCCATTACGGCTCGCCTTTAGGTGTCCTCCTCGGGATAGCGTCATTTAAAGAACGAGGGTCAGCAGAAGGAATAAAAAAAAAAAAAAACCGGAAAAAAAATCTAGAAAAAAACTGTGAAAAAAACCGGAGGAGCTTGCCAAAGATGAGGCCATTACGGCTCGCCTTTAGGTGTCCTCCTCGGGATAGCGTCATTTAAAGAACGAGGGTCAGCAGAACGTAAAAAAAAAAAATAAAAAAAAATAAAAAAAAAACCGAAAAAAAATCTGGAAAAAAACAGTGAAAAAAACCGGAGGAGCTTGCCAAAGATGAGGCCATTACGGCTCGCCTTTTGGTGTCCTCCTCGGAATAGCGTAAATTAAAGAACGAGGGTCAGCAGAACGTAAAATAAAAAAAAACAAAAATAAAAAAAACAAAAAAACCGGAAAAAAAATCTGGAAAATAAACTGTGAAAAAAACCGGAGGAGCTTGCCAAAGATGAGGCCATTACGGCTCACCTTTAGGTGTCCTCCTCGGGATAACGTCATTTAAAGAACGAGGGTCAGCAGAACGTTAAAAAAAAAATCTGGAAAAAAACTGTGAAAAAAATCGGAGGAGCTTGCCAAAGATGAGGCCATTACGGCTCGCCTTTAGGTGTCCTCCTCGGGATAGCGTCATTTAAAGAACGAGGGTCAGCAGAACGTAAAAAAAAAACAAAAAAAAAAACAAAAAAAAAAAAAACCGGAAAAAAATCTGGAAAAATACTGTGAAAAAAACCGGAGGAGCTTGCCAAAGATGAGGCCATTACGGCTCGCCTTTAGGTGTCCTCCTCGGGATAGCGTCATTTAAAGAACGAGGGTCAGCAGAACGTAAAAAAAAAAAAAAAAAAAAAAAAAAAAAAAAAAAAAAAAAAAAAAAAAAAAACCGGAAAAAAAATCTGGAAAATAAACTGTGAAAAAAACCGGAGGAGCTTGCCAAAGATGAGGCCATTATGGCTCACCTTTAGGTGTCCTCCTCGGGATAACGTCATTTAAAGAACGAGGGTCAGCAGAACGTTAAAAAAAAAAAAAAATCTGGAAAAAAACTGTGAAAAAAACCGGAGGAGCTTGCCAAAGATGAGGCCATTACGGCTCGCCTTTAGGTGTCCTCCTCGGGATAGCGTCATTTAAAGAACGAGGGTCAGCAGAACGTAAAAAAAAAAAAAAAAAAAAAAAAAAAAAAAAAAAAAAGAACCGGAAAAAAAAATCTGGAAAAAAACTGTGAAAAAAAACCGGATGAGCTTGCCAAAGATGAGGCTATTAAGGCTCACCTTTAGGTGTCCTCCTCGGGATAGCGTCATTTAAAGAACGAGGGTCAGCGGAAGGTAAAAAAAAAAAAAAAAAAAAAACCGGAAAAAAAAATCTGAAAAAAAACCGGAAAAAAAATCTGGAAAAAAACTGTGAAAAAAACCGGAGGAGCTTGCGAAAGATGAGACCATTACGGCTCGCCTTTCGGTGTCCTCCTCGGGATAGCGTCATTTAAAGAACGAGGGTCAGCAGAACGTTAAAAAAAAAAAAAAAAAAAGAAAAAAAAAAAACCGAAAAAAAAATCTGGAAAAAAAACTGTGAAAAAAAACCGGAGGAGCTTGCCAAAGATGAGGCCATTAAGGCTCACCTTTAGGTGTCCTCCTCGGGATAGCGTCATTTAAAGAACGAGGGTCAGCGGAAGGTAAAAACAAAAAAAAAAAAAAAAATCTTGAAAAAAACTGTCAAAAAAATCGGAGGAGTTTGCCAAAGATGAGGCCATTAAGGCTCACCTTTAGGTGTCCTCCTCGGGATAGCGTCATTTAAAGAACGAGGGTCAGCGGAAGGTAAAAAAAAAAAAATAGGAAAAAAAAATCTGGAAAAAACTGTGAAAAAAACCGGAGGAGCTTGCCAAAGATGAGGCCATTACGGCTCGCCTTTCGGTGTCCTCCTCGGGATAGCGTCATTTAAAGAACGAGGGTCAGCAGAACGTAAAAAAAAAAAAACCCAGAAAAAAAAACTGTGAAAAAAACCGGAGGAGCTTGCCAAAGATGAGGCCATTAAGGCTCACCTTTAGGTGTCCTCCTCGGGATAGCGTCATTTAAAGAACGAGGGTCAGCAGAACGTTTAAAAAAAAAAAAAAAAAAAACCGAAAAAAAAATCTGGAATAAAACTGTGAAAAAAACCGGAGGAGCTTGCCAAAGATGAGGCCATTACGGCTCGCCTTTAGGTGTCCTCCTCGGGATAGCGTCATTTAAAGAACGAGGGTCAGCGGAAGGTAAAAAAAAAAAAAAAAAAAACCGGAAAAAAAATCTGGAAAAAAACTGTGAAAAAAATCGGAGAAGCTTGCCAAAGATGAGGCCATTAAGGCTCACCTTTAGGTGTCCTCCTCGGGATAGCGTCATTTAAAGAACGGGGGTCAGCGGAAGGTAAAAAAATAAATAAATAAATAAAAAATAAAAATAAAAAAAAACCGGAAAAAAAAATCTGGAAAAAAACTGTGAAAAAAAATCGGAGGAGCTTGCCAAAGATGAGGCCATTACGGCTCGCCTTTAGGTGTCCTCCTCGGGATAGCGTCATTTAAAGAACGAGGGTCAGCAGAACGTAAAAAAAAAAAAAAAAAAAAAAAAACCGAAAAAATAATCTGGAAAAAAACTCTGAAAAAAACCGGAGGAGCTTGCCAAAGATGAGGCCATTACGGCTCGACTTTAGGTGTCCTCCTCGGGATAGCGTAATTTAAAGAACGAGGGTCAGCAGAACGTAAAATAAAAAAAAAAACAAAAAAACTGGAAAAAAATCTGGAAAATAAACTGTGAAAAAAACCTGAGGAGCTTTCCAAAGATGAGGCCATTACGGCTTGCCTTTAGGTGTCCTCCTCGGGATAGCGTAAATTAAAGAACGAGGGTCAGCAGAACGTAAAATAAAAAAAATACAAAACAAAAAAACAAAAAAATCGGAAAAAAAATCTGGAAAATAAACTGTGAAAAAAACCGGAGGAGCTTGCCAAAGATGAGGCCATTACGGCTCACCTTTAGGTGTCCTCCTCGGGATAACGTCATTTAAAGAACGAGGGTCAGCAGAACGTTAAAAAAAAAAATCTGGAAAAAAACTGTGAAAAAAATCGGAGGAGCTTGCCAAAGATGAGGCCATTACGGCTCGCCTTTAGGTGTCCTCCTCGGGATAGCGTCATTTAAAGAACGAGGGTCAGCAGAACGTAAAAAAAAAACAAAAAAAAAAAACCGGAAAAAAAATCTGGAAAAATACTGTGAAAAAAACCGGAGGAGCTTGCCAAAGATGAGGCCATTACGGCTCGCCTTTAGGTGTCCTCCTCGGGATAGCGTCATTTAAAGAACGAGGGTCAGCAGAACGTAAAAAAAAAAAAAAAAAAAAAAAAAAAAAAAAAAAAACCGGAAAAAAAATCTGGAAAATAAACTGTGAAAAAAACCGGAGGAGCTTGCCAAAGATGAGGCCATTATGGCTCACCTTTAGGTGTCCTCCTCGGGATAACGTCATTTAAAGAACGAGGGTCAGCAGAACGTTAAAAAAAAAAAAAAAATCTGGAAAAAAACTGTGAAAAAAACCGGAGGAGCTTGCCAAAGATGAGGCCATTACGGCTCGCCTTTAGGTGTCCTCCTCGGGATAGCGTCATTTAAAGAACGAGGGTCAGCAGAACGTAAAAAAAAAAAAAAAAAAAAAAAAAGAACCGGAAAAAAAAATCTGGAAAAAAACTGTGAAAAAAAACCGGAGGAGCTTGCCAAAGATGAGGCTATTAAGGCTCACCTTTAGGTGTCCTCCTCGGGATAGCGTCATTTAAAGAACGAGGGTCAGCGGAAGGTAAAAAAAAAAAAAAAAAAAAACCGGAAAAAAAAATCTGAAAAAAAACCGGAAAAAAAATCTGGAAAAAAACTGTGAAAAAAACCGGAGGAGCTTGCGAAAGATGAGACCATTACGGCTCGCCTTTCGGTGTCCTCCTCGGGATAGCGTCATTTAAAGAACGAGGGTCAGCAGAACGTTAAAAAAAAAAAAAAAAAAAGAAAAAAAAAAAACCGAAAAAAAAATCTGGAAAAAAAACTGTGAAAAAAAACCAGAGGAGCTTGCCAAAGATGAGGCCATTAAGGCTCACCTTTAGGTGTCCTCCTCGGGATAGCGTCATTTAAAGAACGAGGGTCAGCGGAAGGTAAAAACAAAAAAAAAAAAAAAAAAATCTTGAAAAAAACTGTCAAAAAAATCGGAGGAGTTTGCCAAAGATGAGGCCATTAAGGCTCACCTTTAGGTGTCCTCCTCGGGATAGCGTCATTTAAAGAACGAGGGTCAGCGGAAGGTAAAAAAAAAAAAATAGGAAAAAAAAATCTGGAAAAAACTGTGAAAAAAACCGGAGGAGCTTGCCAAAGATGAGGCCATTACGGCTCGCCTTTCGGTGTCCTCCTCGGGATAGCGTCATTTAAAGAACGAGGGTCAGCAGAACGTAAAAAAAAAAAAACCCAGAAAAAAAAAACTGTGAAAAAAACCGGAGGAGCTTGCCAAAGATGAGGCCATTAAGGCTCACCTTTAGGTGTCCTCCTCGGGATAGCGTCATTTAAAGAACGAGGGTCAGCAGAACGTTTAAAAAAAAAAAAAAAAAACCGAAAAAAAAATCTGGAATAAAACTGTGAAAAAAACCGGAGGAGCTTGCCAAAGATGAGGCCATTACGGCTCGCCTTTAGGTGTCCTCCTCGGGATAGCGTCATTTAAAGAACGAGGGTCAGCGGAAGGTAAAAAAAAAAAAAAAAAAACCGGAAAAAAAATCTGGAAAAAAACTGTGAAAAAAATCGGAGAAGCTTGCCAAAGATGAGGCCATTAAGGCTCACCTTTAGGTGTCCTCCTCGGGATAGCGTCATTTAAAGAACGGGGGTCAGCGGAAGGTAAAAAAATAAATAAATAAATAAAAAATAAAAATAAAAAAAAACCGGAAAAAAAAATCTGGAAAAAAACTGTGAAAAAAAATCGGAGGAGCTTGCCAAAGATGAGGCCATTACGGCTCGCCTTTAGGTGTCCTCCTCGGGATAGCGTCATTTAAAGAACGAGGGTCAGCAGAACGTAAAAAAAAAAAAAAAAAAAAAAAAACCGAAAAAATAATCTGGAAAAAAACTCTGAAAAAAACCGGAGGAGCTTGCCAAAGATGAGGCCATTACGGCTCGACTTTAGGTGTCCTCCTCGGGATAGCGTAATTTAAAGAACGAGGGTCAGCAGAACGTAAAATAAAAAAAAAAACAAAAAAACTGGAAAAAAATCTGGAAAATAAACTGTGAAAAAAACCTGAGGAGCTTGCCAAAGATGAGGCCATTACGGCTTGCCTTTAGGTGTCCTCCTCGGGATAGCGTAAATTAAAGAACGAGGGTCAGCAGAACGTAAAATAAAAAAAATACAAAACAAAAAAACAAAAAAATCGGAAAAAAAATCTGGAAAATAAACTGTGAAAAAAACCGGAGGAGCTTGCCAAAGATGAGGCCATTACGGCTCACCTTTAGGTGTCCTCCTCGGGATAACGTCATTTAAAGAACGAGGGTCAGCAGAACGTTAAAAAAAAAAATCTGGAAAAAAACTGTGAAAAAAATCGGAGGAGCTTGCCAAAGATGAGGCCATTACGGCTCGCCTTTAGGTGTCCTCCTCGGGATAGCGTCATTTAAAGAACGAGGGTCAGCAGAACGTAAAAAAAAAACAAAAAAAAAAACAAAAAAAAAAACCGGAAAAAAAATCTGGAAAAATACTGTGAAAAAAACCGGAGGAGCTTGCCAAAGATGAGGCCATTACGGCTCGCCTTTAGGTGTCCTCCTCGGGATAGCGTCATTTAAAGAACGAGGGTCAGCAGAACGTAAAAAAAAAAAAAAAAAAAAAAAAAAAAAAAAAAAAAAAAAAAAAAAAAAACCGGAAAAAAATTCTGGAAAATAAACTGTGAAAAAAACCGGAGGAGCTTGCCAAAGATGAGGCCATTATGGCTCACCTTTAGGTGTCCTCCTCGGGATAACGTCATTTAAAGAACGAGGGTCAGCAGAACGTTAAAAAAAAAAAAAAAATCTGGAAAAAAACTGTGAAAAAAACCGGAGGAGCTTGCCAAAGATGAGGCCATTACGGCTCGCCTTTAGGTGTCCTCCTCGGGATAGCGTCATTTAAAGAACGAGGGTCAGCAGAACGTAAAAAAAAAAAAAAAAAAAAAAAAAGAACCGGAAAAAAAAATCTGGAAAAAAACTGTGAAAAAAAACCGGAGGAGCTTGCCAAAGATGAGGCTATTAAGGCTCACCTTTAGGTGTCCTCCTCGGGATAGCGTCATTTAAAGAACGAGGGTCAGCGGAAGGTAAAAAAAAAAAAAAAAAAAAAAACCGGAAAAAAAAATCTGAAAAAAAACCGGAAAAAAAATCTGGAAAAAAACTGTGAAAAAAACCGGAGGAGCTTGCCAAAGATGAGACCATTACGGCTCGCCTTTCGGTGTCCTCCTCGGGATAGCGTCATTTAAAGAACGAGGGTCAGCAGAACGTTAAAAAAAAAAAAAAAAAAAAAGAAAAAAAAAAAACCGAAAAAAAAATCTGGAAAAAAAACTGTGAAAAAAAACCGGAGGAGCTTGCCAAAGATGAGGCCATTAAGGCTCACCTTTAGGTGTCCTCCTCGGGATAGCGTCATTTAAAGAACGAGGGTCAGCGGAAGGTAAAAACAAAAAAAAAAAAAAAAAAAATCTTGAAAAAAACTGTCAAAAAAATCGGAGGAGTTTGCCAAAGATGAGGCCATTAAGGCTCACCTTTAGGTGTCCTCCTCGGGATAGCGTCATTTAAAGAACGAGGGTCAGCGGAAGGTAAAAAAAAAAAAATAGGAAAAAAAAATCTGGAAAAAACTGTGAAAAAAACCGGAGGAGCTTGCCAAAGATGAGGCCATTACGGCTCGCCTTTCGGTGTCCTCCTCGGGATAGCGTCATTTAAAGAACGAGGGTCAGCAGAACGTAAAAAAAAAAAAAACCCAGAAAAAAAAAACTGTGAAAAAAACCGGAGGAGCTTGCCAAAGATGAGGCCATTAAGGCTCACCTTTAGGTGTCCTCCTCGGGATAGCGTCATTTAAAGAACGAGGGTCAGCAGAACGTTTAAAAAAAAAAAAAAAAAAAACCGAAAAAAAAATCTGGAATAAAACTGTGAAAAAAACCGGAGGAGCTTGCCAAAGATGAGGCCATTACGGCTCGCCTTTAGGTGTCCTCCTCGGGATAGCGTCATTTAAAGAACGAGGGTCAGCGGAAGGTAAAAAAAAAAAAAAAAAAAACCGGAAAAAAAATCTGGAAAAAAACTGTGAAAAAAATCGGAGAAGCTTGCCAAAGATGAGGCCATTAAGGCTCACCTTTAGGTGTCCTCCTCGGGATAGCGTCATTTAAAGAACGGGGGTCAGCGGAAGGTAAAAAAATAAATAAATAAATAAAAAATAAAAATAAAAAAAAAACCGGAAAAAAAAATCTGGAAAAAAACTGTGAAAAAAAATCGGAGGAGCTTGCCAAAGATGAGGCCATTACGGCTCGCCTTTCGGTGTCCTCCTCGGGATAGCGTCATTTAAAGAACGAGGGTCAGCAGAACGTAAAAAAAAAAAAAAAAAAAAAAAAACCGAAAAAAAAATCTGGAAAAAAACTCTGAAAAAAACCGGAGGAGCTTGCCAAAGATGAGGCCATTACGGCTCGACTTTAGGTGTCCTCCTCGGGATAGCGTAATTTAAAGAACGAGGGTCAGCAGAACGTAAAATAAAAAAAAAAACAAAAAAACTGGAAAAAAATCTGGAAAATAAACTGTGAAAAAAACCTGAGGAGCTTGCCAAAGATGAGGCCATTACGGCTTGCCTTTAGGTGTCCTCCTCGGGATAGCGTAAATTAAAGAACGAGGGTCAGCAGAACGTAAAATAAAAAAAATACAAAACAAAAAAACAAAAAAATCGGAAAAAAAATCTGGAAAATAAACTGTGAAAAAAACCGGAGGAGCTTGCCAAAGATGAGGCCATTACGGCTCACCTTTAGGTGTCCTCCTCGGGATAACGTCATTTAAAGAACGAGGGTCAGCAGAACGTTAAAAAAAAAAAAAAATCTGGAAAAAAACTGTGAAAAAAACCGGAGGAGCTTGCCGAAGATGAGGCCATTACGGCTCGCCTTTAGGTGTCCTCCTCGGGATAGCGTCATTTAAAGAACGAGGGTAAGCGGAAGGTAAAAAAAAAAAAAAAAAAACAGGAAAAAAAAATCTGAAAAAAAACCGGAAAAAAAATCTGGAAAAAATCTGTGAAAAAAACCGGAGGAGCTTGCCAAAGATGAGACCATTACGGCTCGCCTTTCGGTTTCCTCCTCGGGATAGCGTCATTTAAAGAACGAGGGTCAGCAGAACGTATAAAAAAAAAAAAAAAAAAAAAAACCGAAAAAAAAATCTGGAAAAAAAACTGTGAAAAAAAACCGGAGGAGCTTGCCAAAGATGAGGCCATTAAGGCTCACCTTTAGGTGTCCTCCTCGGGATAGCGTCATTTAAAGAACGAGGGTCAGCAGAAGGTAAAAAAAAAAAAAAAAAAAAAAATCTGGAAAAAAACTGTGAAAAAAATCGGAGGAGCTTGCCAAAGATGAGGCCATTACGGCTCGCCTTTCGGTGTCCTCCTCGGGATAGCGTCATTTAAAGAACGAGGGTCAGCAGAACGTAAAAAAAAAAAAAAAAAAAAAAAAAAACCGGAAAAAAAAATCTGGAAAAAAACTGTGAAAAAAAACCGGAGGAGCTTGCCAAAGATGAGGCTATTAAGGCTCACCATTAGGTGTCCTCCTCGGGATAGCGTCATTTAAAGAACGAGGGTCAGCGGAAGGTAAAAAAAAAAAAAACCCGGAAAAAAAAATCTGAAAAAAAACCGGAAAAAAAATCTGGAAAAAAACTGTGAAAAAAACCGGAGGAGCTTGCCAAAGATGAGACCATTACGGCTCGCCTTTCGGGGTCCTCCTCGGGATAGCGTCATTTAAAGAACGAGGGTCAGCAGAACGTAAAAAAAAAAAAAAAAAAAAACCGAAAAAAAATCTGGAAAAAAACTGTGAAAAAAATCGGAGGAGCTTGCCAAAGATGAGGCCATTAAGGCTCACCTTTAGGTGTCCTCCTCGGGATAGCGTCATTTAAAGAACGAGGGTCAGCAGAAGGTAAAAAAAAAAAAAAAAAAAAAAAAAATCTGGAAAAAAACTGTGAAAAAAATCGGAGGAGCTTGCCAAAGATGAGGCCATTACGGCTCGCCTTTCGGTGTCCTCCTCGGGATAGCGTCATTTAAAGAACGAGGGTCAGCAGAACGTAAAAAAAAAAAAAAAAAAAAAAAAAAAAAAAAAAAAAAAAAAAAAACCGAAAAAAAAATCTGGAAAAAAACTGTGAAAAAAACCGGAGGAGCTTGCCAAAGATGAGGCCATTACGGCTCGCCTTTAGGTGTCCTCCTCGGGATAGCGTCATTTAAAGAACGAGGGTCAGCAGAACGTTAAAAAAAAAAAAAATCGAAAAAAAAATCTGGAAAAAAAACTGTGAAAAAAATCGGAGGAGCTTGCCAAAGATGAGGCCATTACGGCTCGCCTTTAGGTGTCCTCCTCGGGATAGCGTCATTTAAAGAACGAGGGTCAGCAGAACGTAAAAAATAAATAAAAAAAAAAAAAAAAAACCGGAAAAAAAAATCTGGAAAAAAACTGTGAAAAAAAACCGGAGGAGCTTGCCAAAGATGAGGCCAATAAGGCTCACCTTTAGGTGTCCTCCTCGGGATAGCGTCATTTAAAGAACGAGGGTCAGCGGAAGGTAAAAAAAAAAAAAAAAAAGAAAAAAAAAAAATCTGGAAAAAAACTGTCAAAAAAATCGGAGGAGCTTGCCAAAGATGAGGCCATTACGGCTCGCCTTTCGGTGTCCTCCTCGGGATAGCGTCATTTAAAGAACGAGGGTCAGCAGAACGTAAAATAAAAAAAAACAAAAAAAAAACAAAAAAACCGGAAAAAAATCTGGAAAATAAACTGTGAAAAAAACCGGAGGAGCTTGCCAAAGATGAGGCCATTACGGCTCGCCTTTAGGTGTCCTCCTCGGGATAGCGTAAATTAAAGAACGAGGGTCAGCAGAACGTAAAAAAAAAGAAAACAAAAAAACCGGAAAAAAAATCTGGAAAATAAACTGTGAAAAAAACCGGAGGAGCTTGCCAAATATGAGGCCATTACGGCTCACCTTTAGGTGTCCTCCTCGGGATAACGTCATTTAAAGAACGAGGGTCAGCAGAACGTAAAAAAAAAAAAAAAAATGGAAAAAAAACTGTGAAAAAAACCGGAGGATCTTGCCAAAGATGAGGCCATTACGGCTCACCTTTAGGTGTCCTCCTCGGGATAGCGTCATTTAAAGAATGAGGGTCAGCAGAACGTTAAAAAAAAAAAAAAAAAAAAAAAAAAAACCGAAAAAAAAATATGGAAAAAAAAACTGTGAAAAAAACCGGAGGATCTTGCCAAAGATGAGGCCATTACGGCTCACCTTTAGGTGTCCTCCTCGGGATAGCGTCATTTAAAGAACGAGGGTCAGCAAAAAAAAAAAAAAAAAAAAAAAAAAAAAAAACGGAAAAAAATCTGGAATAAAACTGTGAAAAAAACCGGAGGAGCTTGCCAAAAGATGAGGCCATTACGGCTCGCCTTTAGGTGTCCTCCTCGGGATAGCGTCATTTAAAGAACGAGGGTCAGCAGAACGTCAAAAAAAAAAAAAAAAAAAAACCGGAAAAAAATCTTGAAAAAAACTGTGAAAAAAACCGGAGGAGCTTGCCAAAGATGAGGCCATTACGGCTCGCCTTTAGGTGTCCTCCTCGGGATAGCGTCATTTAAAGAACGAGGGTCAGCAGAACGTATAAAAAAAAAAAACAAAAAAAAAACAAAAAAACCGGAAAAAAATCTGGAAAATAAACTGTGAAAAAAACCGTAGGAGCTTGCCAAAGATGAGGCCATTACGGCTCGCCTTTAGGTGTCCTCCTCGGGATAGCGTAAATTAAAGAACGAGGGTCAGCAGAACGTAAAATAAAAAAAATACAAAACAAAAAAACAAAAAAACGGGAAAAAAATCTGGAAAATAAACAGTGAAAAAAACCGGAGGAGCTTGCCAAAGATGAGGCCATTACGGCTCACCTTTAGGTGTCCTCCTCGGGATAACGTCATTTAAAGAACGAGGGTCAGCAGAACGTTAAAAAAAAAAAATCTGGAAAAAAACTGTGAAAAAAACCGGAGGAGCTTGCCAAAGATGAGGCCATTACGGCTCGCCTTTAGGTGTCCTCCTCGGGATAGCGTCATTTAAAGAACGAGGGTCAGCAGAACGTAAAAAAAAAAAAAAAAAAAAAAAAAAAAGAACCGGAAAAAAAATCTGGAAAAAAACTGTGAAAAAAAACCGGAGGAGCTTGCCAAAGATGAGGCTATTAAGGCTCACCTTTAGGTGTCCTCCTCGGGATAGCGTCATTTAAAGAACGAGGGTCAGCGGAAGGTAAAAAAAAAAAAAAAAAAAAAAAAAACCGGAAAAAAAAATTTGAAAAAAAACCGGAAAAAAAATCTGGAAAAAAACTGTGAAAAAAACCGGAGGAGCTTGCCAAAGATAAGACCATTACGGCTCGCCTTTCGGTGTCCTCGGGATAGCGTCATTTAAAGAACGAGGGTTGATGAGATATTTTGATGAGAAACGAATCTCTCACAAAACATCACAAAACTAACCGGCAAGTGCACCGGGTCGTATCAAGTAATAAAAACTCACGGGAGTGAGGTCGATCCCACAGGGATTGAAGGATTGAGCAATTTTAGCTTAGTGGTTGATTTAGTCAAGCGAATCAAGTGTTGGTTGGGTGATTTGTGAATTGCAGAATGTAAATTGCATGAAATTTAAGGGAGCGGGAAAGTAAATTGCTGAAACTTAAAGAACAAGAAATTAAATGACAGAAACTTAAAGTGCAAGAAATGTAAATTGCGGAATCTTAAAGTGCAAGAAATGTAAATTGCTTGAAATGTAAAGGGGATTGGGATGTGGATTTGCAGAATTTAAACAAGGAAAAATTGAATTGCATTAAACAGAAGAGGTAAAGGGAATTGGATTTGAACCGGATATGAAACAGGAAAGTAAATGAACATAAGAAAGCAGTAAATAGAGGATTGAAATGGAAAGTTAAGATCTCAGGACCCAGAGACTAGAAAACTAAGTCTAGATCTCAATGCCTTCCTAGATCCAACAAGAACAATAGCAAGGGAATTGTAAATTGCAAAGAAAAGAGATGAAGAGCAATGAACCGGAAATGAAATTCAATTAACAGTAAAATAAAGAAACAGAGAGATCCAAGATTGAGATTGAAACAGAATTTCTTCAATTCTCCAATCCAAGATTCAAGACAAAAGTAAAATGAAATTGCAAGTAAAAGGAAACAAAGAAATTCAAGTTCACTCAGTAACAAAAGCTTCCCAAAAACTATTATGAAAATTCTAAAAGGAAAAGCTCTAAAAGAAAACTCTCCCGAAAAAGCTCTCTAAACAAATTGAATTCTATCCTATTTATACACTTTCCAAAATGATCTTCAAGCCTTGAGTTGGGCCTTTGTTCTTGGTGGAATTGGGTTGAAAGAGGCCTTGGTTGATTGCTCTTGAAGATTGAAGAAGAACCGAAGTGAACCAATTGAACCGGAAATGGAGTTAGCCAACGTTGGTCTTCAACGTTAGGGTCAAAGTTAGGGGTCTAACTTTGACCCTAACTTTTCATATCAGCAAACCACATTCTTCTGGTTTAGACGTTGGCGCCAACGTTAGGGGTCTAACTTTGACCCTAACGTTGGCCTTGCTTGGTGTGATTGGTGCCAACGTTAGCCTCCACGTTAGGGGGCTAACGTTGGCGCAAACGTTGCCTACTCCCCCATTGTGATTTAAGTGCCAACGTTAGCCTCCAAGTTAGGGGGCTAACGTTGGCGCAAACGTTGGTAGCCCAGGGAGAAACTCTCAAGTTCCAACGTTAGCCTCCAAGTTAGGGGGCTAACGTTGGAGCTAACGTTGGCTACTTCCAAAGAGTGATTCATATGCCCAACGTTAGCCTCCAAGTTAGGGGGCTAACGTTGGGGCTAACTTCATGCAACCCGGTTCAATTTTCACTTATTCCATTGTCCTCTCTTCACTCCTAGCCATTCCTCTTTGCTTCAACCTTTCTCCAAGCCTTCTTCACCTATCATTGATCAACCAAACTAATCAAAGTTTTGCTCAAAATCATGAGGTATTCAATCTTCCACAATATGCAACAAATATAGTTCAAAACCTCATGAAATGGCATGAATTCACATATGGTTGGTTCAATCAAGGGAAACATGAAAATCTACTCAATTAGCTTGCTTGTAGCTTAAGAAAGTGCATAATTCTAATGAAAACAAAAGAAAAAGACTAGCTAAAATGGGCTAGGATGACTTGTCATCACAACACCAAACTTAAAGCTTGCTTGTCCCCAAGCAAGAAATGAATTTATTAAGAAGAAAGAATGAAATGGAAGAGGAAGTTCATGCTAGCAAAGTGTTATTGATAGTTCATGGGGTTTTATGTGGATATGCAAATGCTCACTTCTTATTGACTCCTAGGCCTAGAAAGTTTCCTTCAAGTTTCAAGTGACATACTGCTATGACCTCTCATTATTCCTTTATCCTTGGCTATTACTTTATTCAAAAGCTTTATTTGAGTGTCATGTGTAGCAAGTTCATTTTCTTTTTATACTTGACACATTATTCACCATAGACACTTGGCTCACATTCCTTCTTAAAACATTGATGCCCAGCACCTCTTTGGGCTACTAAATGCTTTGTAGTTAGGTTGCTCTTGATAGTGGATTTTCAGCTGATGATCCCGGGTTAGTTAACCCAAGTCACCAAGTGTTGAGGCACTCCTAAGAGCTTACTAATCCAAGCAGATCCTAGTACAAAAACATCACAGGCATATATTTCAGAGTTCAAGCTATTGGTGTCCAGCTTTATTTCTTTTTGTTTTTCTTTTGTTTTGCCACCTTTTAGCTTTCTTTGTTCTTTCTTTCTTTTTTTTTGTTTTTCTTTCTAACCAAGGAATTCTATTCAATTGAGATTCATAGACAATAGGCCACTCTCTACTTAGAAGGAGATATCTTAGCTCTTTATTCACTAAAGTGAGTTATAATGCAATCACACACACCACCACTTACTTTTATTCCACTTCTAACTAACAGAGACCATTTCACTTCACATTCAAACTGTTCTTTTATTAAATTTAAAGATGCAGGGGACAACACATACTTCTTGTTAAGTGAAAATGAACACACAAGCCAACACATAAAAAACCAGCCTACAAAAACATAATTGATGCATACTACACTAACAGTTTCTGTTAAAATGGGCATATTCATACTTCCAAATTTGAGCAATTCAATACTGATGGAGTTAAATGACAATACAACCTCTTGGTGGCTCCTTCTTCTTTCATCTCAGCTAATGGTGAGTAGTCCTCCCATAAGAGTGATTGATTTTCTGCAGTGTTAATGGAAGTTGCTTGTTTCTCAAGCCCTTATGTGATTTGTTAGTGTGCAAGACTTTCTTGTAGGCGTTTGAACTTACTTTGGTGTGTGAACACCAAACTCAGTCTCTTGCCATGTTTCTTATCCATAACCATATGTGAAAGCTTAAATCTTCGCTAAAGGTAATAAAATTGAAAACTAGAAACAGACAATGCTTAAATGATTTGTCAGATTGCTTGGAGCTGGTAGCTCTTTATATAGAAAGTGAGAATGTGCTTTTAAGTAAGATTTTGGTGGAACACCAAACTTAGAATCCTTCATTCTCCCTTAATATGTTTTGGTGTGAAACACCAAACTTAGCTCCTTGCAATACATACTACTCATTTAACCTTTTTATTGAACTAACTATGAAAGAAAAGTACCTCCGGTTGGGTTGCCTCCCAACAAGCGCTCTTTTATTGTCACTAGCTTGACATTGAAGCTTTCTTTTATGGTGGTTGATGACTGTAGTGCCTCAACTTGTCCCCTCTGATCGTGAGCTTCTTCTTTGTTCCTTGGTGCTCTATCTCAGCATGTTCTAGTGATAATATTTTGCTCACAGTGTAGTAATCGTTAGTCTGTTGGTCTGTTCCCAGTTGTTGATAGACTAACTGCACTTTGTCACCTTTGAAGAGCCCTTCTGTTGGGATTTTTTTGTTCTTCCACCCCTTTTTGATTCTGTTTTTGTTTTTCTTCCTTCCTTTTGTTAATTCTTCTTCTTTGAAAACAGGCTCCCTTTTGAAATTCCTTTTCTTAGTTGCCAATACTACAATGTTCCCTTGAGCTTCTTCATTACTTTGCACAGTCTCTTTCTCTTTTTGGCCTGCTGTATCGTCTATCTCTTGCTTGGGAGGGCAGTTGTTGTTTGTCTTGTTGATTTCCTCCCTCCACTGCAGATTCTCCTTGTCTGTCTCTGTACCATCCTTCTTTTCATTACTGTTCGGTGTTTCTGGTAGTACACTCAGAGTGATACTTTCATTATGCATCCTGAGGGTTAATTCTCCTTGCTCTATGTCTATGATGGCCCTAGCAGTGGCTAAAAACGGTCTTCCCAGTATAATGGAATCGCCCTCATCCTGATTCGAATCCAGGATCACAAAATCTGCTGGGAAGATGAATCTGTCTACTTTGACTAGAAGGTTCTCAATTATACCACTGGGGCATATTACTGATTTGTCCACCAATTCTAGAGACATCTGTACCGGTTTTACCTCTTTTATGCCTAACTTTTTCACTAGAGAAGCAGGCATCAGATTGATACTAGCTCCCAAGTCACACATCGCCTTCTTGATAGTCATACTGCCAATGGCGCAGGGTAGAAAGAAACTCCCAGGGTCCTCAAGTTTGGGAGGAAGTCCCTTCTGGATTAGTGCTCTGCATTCCTCAGTGAGCAGTACAGTTTCATTAACTTGCCAACTCCTCTTCTTGTTGATAAGTTCCTTCAAGAACTTTGCGTACAGGGGCATTTGCTCAAGTGCTTCAGTTAAGGGAATATTGATTTCTAACTTCTTGAAGATTTCAAGAAATTTTGGGAAGTGTTGGTCCTTAGTTTCCTTGTTAAACCTTTGAGGATATGGCAAGGGAGGAGTGAAGTTATTTCCCTGCCTTTGGTCCTCAGTTGGCTCTTCAATTACTTCCTTTCCCTTTCTTGATTTTTGTGGCTGATCTTCTTTTTCTTGAGCTTGATCCTGAGTTGGCTTGCTTGCTGCCTCCTTCTTGTCATTGACTTTCTCTTCTTCAGCTTGTTTCTTGTCACTTTCCTTTGGCTTCTTGGTTGCTTCTTCATTTTTCACCAAGACTTTTCCACTCCTCAATTGTATTGCCTTGCATTCTTCCTTAGGATTTGGGATTGTGTCACTTGGCAGTGAGCTTGAAGATTTCTCAACAGAAATCTGTTTGGAGATTTGCCCAATTTGCCTCTCTAGGCTCTTCATGGAGGCTTCATGGTTCTTGGTTGTCATTTCTTGGTGTTTCCACATTTTGTCTATCAAGGTTTCCAAGTTGGTGAGTCTGTGAGATTCAGGTGATGCTTGTGGTGGGTTGTGAAATGTGGATGGTGGATGGTAGACATTTTGGTTGGTGGGTTGGTTATTAGATTGGTAATGGTTGGGGTTGGAGTAGTTGTTTTGAGGTTTTCTGTAGGGGTTTTGGTTGGTTTGCTGCTGGTTGTGGTTTTGGTTGTTTCTTAAAGTGTTTTGGTTTGAGTTTCTCTGCCATGGTTGTTGATTTTGGTTGTGATTGTCTCCCCACCTAAGGTTTGGGTGGTTCTTCCAAGAAGGGTTGTAAGTGTCACCATATACTTCATTTGGCCCAGAATTTTGGTTGTGCATGTACTGGACTTGTTCTTGTTGTTGCTCCTCTTGAGTCTCTTCACTCTGACCCCATGTGGTTGATGGCTGGCTAGTGTTGACTGCTGCAACTTGGAGACTGTCAATCCTCTTAGCCATTTGCTCAAATTGTTGTTGAAATTGCTGCTGCATCATCTTGTTTTGAGCTAGGATTGAATCCACTCCGTCTAGTTCCATTACTCCTCTTCTTTGTGATGGTTGGCGGCTTCTTTGATGAGCAAAGAAATATTGATTGTTGGCCACCATGTCCACAAGATTCTGAGCTTCCTCAGCAGTTTTCATTAGTTGTAGTGAACCTCCAGCAGAATGATCTAATGCCTCCTGAGATTTCAATGTCAGGCCTTCATAGAAATTTTGCAGCACATCCCATTCATTGAACATCTCTGGAGGGCACTTTCTGATTAAGGCTTTGTACCTCTCCCATGCTTCATACAAGGATTCAGCATCTAATTGTGTGAATGTCTGCACCTCAGTTTTCAGCCTGATGACTCTCTGGGGTGGATAGAATTTGGCTAGAAATTTAGCCACCAAGTCATCCCAACTAGTGATACTTGCTTGGGGAAAAGTTTCAAGCCATTGTGCAGCCTTATCCCTTAATGAGAACGGGAACAGCAGAAGCTTGTAAGTCTCAGGATTCACACCATTGGATTTGACAGTGTCACAGATCCTCAAGAAGGTAGATAGATGTTGATTTGGATCCTCCAATGGTCCTCCTCCAAATGAGCAGTTATTCTGGACCAATGTGATGAGTTGTGGCTTCAGTTCAAAGTTATTTGCATTGACATTAGGGGTGAGAATGCTGCTTCCACAATGTCTAGCATTTGCAAAAGTATAGGAAGCCAATACTCTCCTCTGTTGTGGTGGATTATTAACTCCTTCTCCTGGATTAGATGTATCTCCTTCCATCTCGTGGTATTCTTCCTCAGATTCTTCTTCTCCAACAATACTTTTCCCTCTTTCGGCTCTTCTTAACCTCCTGAGAGTTCTTTCGTCTTGTTCATGAAAATTGGGTATGGCTCTTTGTGTACCTGACATACAAGCAGAACATAAGAGCACACAAACCAGTGATACTTCAATCTACTGCTAGAATGAAGTTTTAGTTAGCTTAAGCAAAAATTCAAACAGTTAGTGGGTTAATCAAAGGTTAAAGAAAAATAAAGAAAAAGTGCTTGATCTAGATTACCACCTCACTTAATCATTGTCAATCTAATCAATCCCCGGCAACGGCGCCAAAAACTTGATGAGATATTTTGATGAGAAACGAATCTCTCACAAAACATCACAAAACTAACCGGCAAGTGCACCGGGTCGTATCAAGTAATAAAAACTCACGGGAGTGAGGTCGATCCCACAGGGATTGAAGGATTGAGCAATTTTAGCTTAGTGGTTGATTTAGTCAAGCGAATCAAGTGTTGGTTGGGTGATTTGTGAATTGCAGAATGTAAATTGCATGAAATTTAAGGGAGCGGGAAAGTAAATTGCTGAAACTTAAAGAACAAGAAATTAAATGACAGAAACTTAAAGTGCAAGAAATGTAAATTGCGGAATCTTAAAGTGCAAGAAATGTAAATTGCTTGAAATGTAAAGGGGATTGGGATGTGGATTTGCAGAATTTAAACAAGGAAAAATTGAATTGCATTAAACAGAAGAGGTAAAGGGAATTGGATTTGAACCGGATATGAAACAGGAAAGTAAATGAACATAAGAAAGCAGTAAATAGAGGATTGAAATGGAAAGTTAAGATCTCAGGACCCAGAGACTAGAAAACTAAGTCTAGATCTCAATGCCTTCCTAGATCCAACAAGAACAATAGCAAGGGAATTGTAAATTGCAAAGAAAAGAGATGAAGAGCAATGAACCGGAAATGAAATTCAATTAACAGTAAAATAAAGAAACAGAGAGATCCAAGATTGAGATTGAAACAGAATTTCTTCAATTCTCCAATCCAAGATTCAAGACAAAAGTAAAATGAAATTGCAAGTAAAAGGAAACAAAGAAATTCAAGTTCACTCAGTAACAAAAGCTTCCCAAAAACTATTATGAAAATTCTAAAAGGAAAAGCTCTAAAAGAAAACTCTCCCGAAAAAGCTCTCTAAACAAATTGAATTCTATCCTATTTATACACTTTCCAAAATGATCTTCAAGCCTTGAGTTGGGCCTTTGTTCTTGGTGGAATTGGGTTGAAAGAGGCCTTGGTTGATTGCTCTTGAAGATTGAAGAAGAACCGAAGTGAACCAATTGAACCGGAAATGGAGTTAGCCAACGTTGGTCTTCAACGTTAGGGTCAAAGTTAGGGGTCTAACTTTGACCCTAACTTTTCATATCAGCAAACCACATTCTTCTGGTTTAGACGTTGGCGCCAACGTTAGGGGTCTAACTTTGACCCTAACGTTGGCCTTGCTTGGTGTGATTGGTGCCAACGTTAGCCTCCACGTTAGGGGGCTAACGTTGGCGCAAACGTTGCCTACTCCCCCATTGTGATTTAAGTGCCAACGTTAGCCTCCAAGTTAGGGGGCTAACGTTGGCGCAAACGTTGGTAGCCCAGGGAGAAACTCTCAAGTTCCAACGTTAGCCTCCAAGTTAGGGGGCTAACGTTGGAGCTAACGTTGGCTACTTCCAAAGAGTGATTCATATGCCCAACGTTAGCCTCCAAGTTAGGGGGCTAACGTTGGGGCTAACTTCATGCAACCCGGTTCAATTTTCACTTATTCCATTGTCCTCTCTTCACTCCTAGCCATTCCTCTTTGCTTCAACCTTTCTCCAAGCCTTCTTCACCTATCATTGATCAACCAAACTAATCAAAGTTTTGCTCAAAATCATGAGGTATTCAATCTTCCACAATATGCAACAAATATAGTTCAAAACCTCATGAAATGGCATGAATTCACATATGGTTGGTTCAATCAAGGGAAACATGAAAATCTACTCAATTAGCTTGCTTGTAGCTTAAGAAAGTGCATAATTCTAATGAAAACAAAAGAAAAAGACTAGCTAAAATGGGCTAGGATGACTTGTCATCAAGGGTCAGCAGAACGTAAAAAAAAATAAATAAAAAAAAAAAACCGAAAAAAAAATCTGGAAAAAAAACTGTGAAAAAAACCGGAGGAGCTTGCCAAAGATGAGGCCATTAAGGCTCACCTTTAGGTGTCCTCCTCGGGATAGCGTCATTTAAAGAACGAGGGTCAGCGGAAGGTATAAAAAAAAAAAAAAAAAAAAAATCTGGAAAAAAACTGTGAAAAAAATCGGAGGAGCTTACCAAAGATGAGGCCATTACGGCTCGCCTTTCGGTGTCCTCCTCGGGATAGCGTCATTTAAAGAACGAGGGTCAGCAGAACGTAAAAAAAAAAAAAAAAAAACCGGAAAAAAAATCTGAAAAAAAACCGGAAAAAAAATCTGGAAAAAAACTGTGAAAAAAACCGGAGGAGCTTGCCAAAGATGAGACCATTACGGCTCGCCTTTCGGTGTCCTCCTCGGGATAGCGTCATTTAAAGAACGAGGGTCAGCAGAACGTAAATAAAAAAAAAAAACCGAAAAAAAATCTGGAAAAAAAACTGTGAAAAAAAACCGGAGGAGCTTGCCAAAGATGAGGCCATTAAGGCTCACCTTTAGGTGTCCTCCTCGGGATAGCGTCATTTAAAGAACGAGGGTCAGCGGAAGGTAAAAAAAAAAAAATCTGGAAAAAAACTGTGAAAAAAATCGGAGGACCTTGCCAAAGATGAGGCCATTACGGCTCGCCTTTCGGTGTCCTCCTCGGGATAGCGTCAATTAAAGAACGAGGGTCAGCAGAACGTAAAAAAAAAAAAAAAAAAAAAAAAAAAACCGGAAAAAAAAATCTGGAAAAAAACTGTGAAAAAAAACCGGAGGAGCTTGCCAAAGATGAGGCTATTAAGGCTCACCTTTAGGTGTCCTCCTCGGGATAGCGTCATTTAAAGAACGAGGGTCAGCGGAAGGTAAAAAAAAAAAAAAATCGGAAAAAAAAATCTGAAAAAAAACCGGAAAAAAAATCTGGAAAAAAACTGTGAAAAAAACCGGAGGAGCTTGCCAAAGATGAGACCATTACGGCTCGCCTTTCGGTGTCCTCCTCGGGATAGCGTCATTTAAAGAACGAGGGTCAGCAGAACGTATAAAAAAAAAAAAAAAAAAAAAAAAAAAAAAAAAACCGAAAAAAAAATCTGGAAAAAAACTGTGAAAAAAATCGGAGGAGCTTGCCAAAGATGAGGCCATTAAGGCTCACCTTTAGGTGTCCTCCTCGGGATAGCGTCATTTAAAGAACGAGGGTCAGCGGAAGGTATAAAAAAAAAAAAAAATAAAAAAAAAAAAAAAAAAAAATCTGGAAAAAAACTATGAAAAAAATCGGAGGAGCTTGCCAAAGATGAGGCCATTACGGCTCGCCTTTCGGTGTCCTCCTCGGGATAGCGTCATTTAAAGAACGAGGGTCAGCAGAACGTAAAAAAAAAAAAAAAAAAAAAAAAAAAAAAAAAAGAACCGGAAAAAAAATCTGGAAAAAAACTGTGAAAAAAAACCGGAGGAGCTTGCCAAAGATGAGGCTATTAAGGCTCACCTTTAGGTGTCCTCCTCGGGATAGCGTCATTTAAAGAACGAGGGTCAGCGGAAGGTAAAAAAAAAAAAAAAAAAAAACCGGAAAAAAAAAATTTGAAAAAAAACCGGAAAAAAAATCTGGAAAAAAACTGTGAAAAAAACCGGAGGAGCTTGCCAAAGATGAGACCATTATGGCTCGCCTTTCGGTGTCCTCCTCGGGATAGCGTCATTTAAAGAACGAGGGTCAGCAGAACGTAAAAAAAAATAAAAAAAAAAAAAAAACCGAAAAAAAAATCTGGAAAAAAAACTGTGAAAAAAAATCGGAGGAGCTTGCCAAAGATGAGGCCATTAAGGCTCACCTTTAGGTGTCCTCCTCGGGATAGCGTCATTTAAAGAACGAGGGTCAGCGGAAGGTATAAAAAAAAAAAAAAATAAATCTGGAAAAAAACTGTGAAAAAAACCGGAGGAGCTTGCCAAAGATGAGGCCGTTACGGCTCGCCTTTAGGTGTCCTCCTCGGGATAGCGTCATTTAAAGAACGAGGGTCAGCAGAACGTTAAAAAAAAAAAAAAAAAAAAAAAAAAAAAACCGAAAAAAAAATCTGGAGAAAAAACTGTGAAAAAAACCGGAGGAGCTTGCCAAAGATGAGGCCATTACAGCTCACCTTT
>NC_142439.1:60502500-60512500 GCF_059453495.1 Arachis ipaensis | reverse complement strand
AAGGCTCACCTTTAGGTGTCCTCCTCGGGATAGCGTCATTTAAAGAACGAGGGTCAGCGGAAGGTAAAAAAAAAAAAAAACAGGAAAAAAAAATCTGGAAAAAAACTGTGAAAAAAACCGGAGGAGCTTGCCAAAGATGAGGCCATTACGGCTCGCCTTTAGGTGTCCTCCTCGGGATAGCGTAATTTAAAGAACGAGGGTCAGCAGAACGTAAAATTAAAAAAAAACAAAAAAACTGGAAAAAAAATCTGGAAAAAAAACTGTGAAAAAAACCGGAGGAGCCTGCCAAAGATGAGGCCATTACGGCTCGCCTTTAGGTGTCCTCCTCGGGATAGCGTCATTTAAAGAACGAGGGTCAGCAGAACGTAAAAAAAAAAAAAAAAAAAAAAAAAAAAAAAAAAAAAAAAAAAAAAAAAAAAAAAAAAAAACCGGAAAAAAAAATCTGGAAAAAAACTGTGAAAAAAACCGGAGGAGCTTGCCAAAGATGAGGCCATTACGGCTCGCCTTTAGGTGTCCTCCTCGGGATAGCGTCATTTAAAGAACGAGGGTCAGCAGAACGTAAAAAAAAAAAAAAAAAAAAAACCGAAAAATAATCTGGAATAAAACTGTGAAAAAAACCGGAGGAGCTTGCCAAAGATGAGGCCATTACGGCTCGCCTTTAGGTCTCCTCCTCGGGATAGCGTCATTTAAAGAACGAGGGTCAGCAGAACGTTAAAAAAAAAAAAAAAAAAAAAAAAAAAAAAAAAAAAACCGAAAAAAAATCTGGAAAAAAACCGGAGGAGCTTACCAAAGATGAGGCCATTACGGCTCGCCTTTAGGTGTCCTCCTCGGGATAGCGTCATTTAAAGAACGAGGGTCAGCAGAAGGAATAAAAAAAAAAAACCGGAAAAAAAATCTAGAAAAAAACTGTGAAAAAAACCGGAGGAGCTTGCCAAAGATGAGGCCATTACGGCTCGCCTTTAGGTGTCCTCCTCGGGATAGCGTCATTTAAAGAACGAGGGTCAGCAGAACGTAAAAAAAAAAAAAAAAAAAAAAACAAAAAAAAATCTGGAAAAAAACTGTGAAAAAAACCGGAGGAGCTTGCCAAAGATGAGGCCATTACGGCTCGCCTTTAGGTGTCCTCCTCGGGATAGCGTAAATTAAAGAACGAGGGTCAGCAGAACGTAAAATAAAAAAAAAACAAAAACAAAAAAACAAAAAAACCGGAAAAAAAATCTGGAAAATAAACTGTGAAAAAAACCGGAGGAGCTTGCCAAAGATGAGGCCATTACGGCTCACCTTTAGGTGTCCTCCTCGGGATAACGTCATTTAAAGAACGAGGGTCAGCAGAACGTTAAAAAAAAAAATCTGGAAAAAAACTGTGAAAAAAACCGGAGGAGCTTGCCAAAGATGAGGCCATTACGGCTCGCCTTTAGGTGTCCTCCTCGGGATAGCGTCATTTAAAGAACGAGGGTCAGCAGAACGTAAAAAAAAAAACAAAAAAAAACAAAAAAAAAACCGGAAAAAAAATCTGGATAAAATCTGTGAAAAAAAACCGGAGGAGCTTGCCAAAGATGAGGCCATTAAGGCTCACCTTTAGGTGTCCTCCTCGGGATAGCGTCATTTAAAGAACGAGGATCAGCGGAAGGTAAAAAAAAAAAAAAAACAGGAAAAAAAAATCTGGAAAAAAACTGTGAAAAAAACCGGAGGAGCTTGCCAAAGATGAGGCCATGACGGCTCGCCTTTAGGTGTCCTCCTCGGGATAGCGTAATTTAAAGAACGAGGGTCAGCAGAACGTAAAATAAAAAAAAAAACAAAAAAAAAAACAAAAAAACCGGAAAAAAAATCTGGAAAAAAAACTGTGAAAAAAACCGGAGGAGCTTGCCAAAGATGAGGCCATTACGGCTCGCCTTTAGGTGTCCTCCTCGGGATAGCGTCATTTAAAGAACGAGGGTCAGCAGAACGTAAAAAATAAATAAAAAAAAAAAAAAAACCGGAAAAAAAAATCTGGAAAAAAACTGTGAAAAAAAACCGGAGGAGCTTGCCAAAGATGAGGCCAATAAGGCTCACCTTTAGGTGTCCTCCTCGGGATAGCGTCATTTAAAGAACGAGGGTCAGCGGAAGGTAAAAAAAAAAAAAAAAAAAAACCGGAAAAAAAAATCTGAAAAAAAAACCGGAAAAAAAATCTGGAAAAAAACTGTGAAAAAAACCGGAGGAGCTTGCCAAAGATGAGGCCATTACGGCTCGCCTTTCGGTGTCCTCCTCGGGATAGCGTCATTTAAAGAACGAGGGTCAGCAGAACGTAAAAAAAAAAAAAAAAAAAAAAAAACCGAAAAAAAAATCTGGAAAAAAAACTGTGAAAAAAAACCGGAGGAGCTTGCCAAAGATGAGGCTATTACGGCTCACCTTTAGGTGTCCTCCTCGGGATAGCGTCATTTAAAGAACGAGGGTCAGCAGAACCTAAAAAAAAAAAAAAAAAAAAAAAAAAGAAAAACCGGAAAAAAAATCTGGAATAAAACTGTGAAAAAAACCGGAGGAGCTTGCCAAAGATGAGGCCATTACGGCTCGCCTTTAGGTGTCCTCCTCGGGATAGCGTCATTTAAAGAACGAGGGTCAGCAGAACGTAAAAAAAAAAAAAAAAAAACAAAACAAAAACAAAAAAACAAAAACAAAAACAAAAAAAAAACTAAAACAAAAACAAAAAAAACAAAAAAAAAACCGAAAAAAAAATATGGAAAAAAACCGGAGGAGCTTGCCAAAGATGAGGCCATTACGGCTCGCCTTTAGGTGTCCTCCTCGGGATAGCGTCATTTAAAGAACGAGGGTCAGCAGAACGTTAAAAAAAAAAAAAACCAGAAAAAAATCTGGAAAAAAACTGTGAAAAAAACCGGAGGAGCTTGCCAAAGATGAGGCCATTACGGCTCGCCTTTCGGTGTCCTCCTCGGGATAGCGTCATTTAAAGAACGAGGGTCAGCAGAACGTATAAAAAAAAAAAACCCAGAAAACAAAAACTGTGAAAAAAACCGGCGGAGCTTGCCAAAGATGAGGCCATTAAGGCTCACCTTTAGGTGTCCTCCTCAGGATAGCGTCATTTAAAGAACGAGGGTCAGCAGAACGTAACAAAAAAAAAAAAACCGGAAAAATAATCTGGAAAAAAACTGTGAAAAAAACAGGAGGAGCTTGCCAAAGATGAGGCCATTACGGCTCGCCTTTAGGTGTCCTCCTCGGGATAGCGTCATTAAAAGAACGAGGGTCAGCAGAACGGAAAAAAATAAAAATAAAAAAAAACGAAAAAAAAAATCTGGAAAAAAAATTGTGAAAAAAACCGGAGGAGCTTGCCAAAGATGAGGCCATTACGGCTCACCTTTAGGTGTCCTCCTCGGGATAGCGTCATTTAAAGAACGAGGGTCAGCAGAACGTAAAAAAAAAAAAAAAAAAAAAAAAAAAACCCGGAAAAAAAAATCTGGAATAAAACTTTGAAAAAAACCGGAGGAGCTTGCCAAAGATGAGGCCATTACGGCTCGCCTTTAGGTGTCCTCCTCGGGATAGCGTCATTTAAAGAACAAGGGTCAGCAGAAGGAATAAAAAAAAAAAAAAACCGGAAAAAAAATCTAGAAAAAAACTGTGAAAAAAACCGGAGGAGCTTGCCAAAGATGAGGCCATTACGGCTCGCCTTTAGGTGTCCTCCTCGGGATAGCGTCATTTAAAGAACGAGGGTCAGCAGAACGTAAAAAAAAAAAAAAAAAAACCGAAAAAAAATCTGGAAAAAAACTGTGAAAAAAACCGGAGGAGCTTGCCAAAGATGAGGCCATTACGGCTCGCCTTTAGGTGTCCTCCTCGGGATAGCGTAAATTAAAGAACGAGGGTCAGCAGAACGTAAAATAAAAAAAAAAACAAAAAAACCGGAAAAAAAATCTGGAAAATAAACTGTGAAAAAAACCGGAGGAGCTTGCCAAAGATGAGGCCATTACGGCTCGCCTTTAGGTGTCCTCCTCGGGATAGCGTCATTTAAAGAACGAGGGTCAGCAGAACGTAAAAAAAAAACAAAAAAAAAAACAAAAAAAAACAAAAAAAAAACCGGAAAAAAAATCTGGAAAAAATCTGTGAAAAAAAACCGGAGGAGCTTGCCAAAGATGAGGCCATTAAGGCTCACCTTTAGGTGTCCTCCTCGGGATAGCGTCATTTAAAGAACGAGGATCAGCGGAAGGTAAAAAAAAAAAAAAAACAGGAAAAAAAAATCTGGAAAAAAACTGTGAAAAAAACCGGAGGAGCTTGCCAAAGATGAGGCCATTACGGCTCGCCTTTAGGTGTCCTCCTCGGGATAGCGTAATTTAAAGAACGAGGGTCAGCAGAACGTAAAATAAAAAAAAAACAAAAAAACCGGAAAAAAAATCTGGAAAAAAAACTGTGAAAAAAACCGGAGGAGCCTGCCAAAGATGAGGCCATTACGGCTCGCCTTTAGGTGTCCTCCTCGGGATAGCGTCATTTAAAGAACGAGGGTCAGCAGAACGTAAAAAAAAAAAAAAAAAAAAAAAAAAAAAAAAAAAAAAAAAAACCGGAAAAAAAAATCTGGAAAAAAACTGTGAAAAAAACCGGAGGAGCTTGCCAAAGATGAGGCCATTACGGCTCGCCTTTCGGTGTCCACCTCGGGATAGCGTCATTTAAAGAACGAGGGTCAGCAGAACGTATAAAAAAAAAAAACCCGGAAAATTAAAACTGTGAAAAAAACCGGAGGAGCTTGCCAAAGATGAGGCCATTAAGGCTCACCTTTAGGTGTCCTCCTCGGGATAGCGTCATTTAAAGAACGAGGGTCAGCAGAACGTAACAAAAAAAAAAAAAAAACCGAAAAAAAAATCTGGAAAAAAACTGTGAAAAAAACCGGAGGAGCTTGCCAAAGATGAGGCCATTACGGCTCGCCTTTCGGTGTCCTCCTCGGGATAGCGTCATTTAAAGAACGAGGGTCAGCAGAACGTAAAAAAAAAAAAAAAAAAAAAACCGGAAAATAATCTGGAATAAAACTGTGAAAAAAACCGGAGGAGCTTGCCAAAGATGAGGCCATTACGGCTCGCCTTTAGGTCTCCTCCTCGGGATAGCGTCATTTAAAGAACGAGGGTCAGCAGAACGTTAAAAAAAAAAAAAAAAAAAAAAAAAAAAAAAAACCGAAAAAAAATCTGGAAAAAAACCGGAGGAGCTTACCAAAGATGAGGCCATTACGGCTCGCCTTTAGGTGTCCTCCTCGGGATAGCGTCATTTAAAGAACGAGGGTCAGCAGAAGGAATAAAAAAAAAAAAAACCGGAAAAAAAATCTAGAAAAAAACTGTGAAAAAAACCGGAGGAGCTTGCCAAAGATGAGGCCATTACGGCTCGCCTTTAGGTGTCCTCCTCGGGATAGCGTCATTTAAAGAACGAGGGTCAGCAGAACGTAAAAAAAAAAAAAAAAAAAAAACAAAAAAAAATCTGGAAAAAAACTGTGAAAAAAACCGGAGGAGCTTGCCAAAGATGAGGCCATTACGGCTCGCCTTTAGGTGTCCTCCTCGGGATAGCGTAAATTAAAGAACGAGGGTCAGCAGAACGTAAAATAAAAAAAAAAACAAAAACAAAAAAACAAAAAAACCGGAAAAAAAATCTGGAAAATAAACTGTGAAAAAAACCGGAGGAGCTTGCCAAAGATGAGGCCATTACGGCTCACCTTTAGGTGTCCTCCTCGGGATAACGTCATTTAAAGAACGAGGGTCAGCAGAACGTTAAAAAAAAAAATCTGGAAAAAAACTGTGAAAAAAACCGGAGGAGCTTGCCAAAGATGAGGCCATTACGGCTCGCCTTTAGGTGTCCTCCTCGGGATAGCGTCATTTAAAGAACGAGGGTCAGCAGAACGTAAAAAAAAAAACAAAAAAAAACAAAAAAAAAACCGGAAAAAAAATCTGGAAAAAATCTGTGAAAAAAAACCGGAGGAGCTTGCCAAAGATGAGGCCATTAAGGCTCACCTTTAGGTGTCCTCCTCGTGATAGCGTCATTTAAAGAACGAGGATCAGCGGAAGGTAAAAAAAAAAAAAAACAGGAAAAAAAAATCTGGAAAAAAACTGTGAAAAAAACCGGAGGAGCTTGCCAAAGATGAGGCCATGACGGCTCGCCTTTAGGTGTCCTCCTCGGGATAGCGTAATTTAAAGAACGAGGGTCAGCAGAACGTAAAATAAAAAAAAAACAAAAAAAAAACAAAAAAACCGGAAAAAAAATCTGGAAAAAAAACTGTGAAAAAAACCGGAGGAGCTTGCCAAAGATGAGGCCATTACGGCTCGCCTTTAGGTGTCCTCCTCGGGATAGCGTCATTTAAAGAACGAGGGTCAGCAGAACGTAAAAAATAAAAAAAAAAAAAAAAAAAAACCGGAAAAAAAAATCTGGAAAAAAACTGTGAAAAAAAACCGGAGGAGCTTGCCAAAGATGAGGCCAATAAGGCTCACCTTTAGGTGTCCTCCTCGGGATAGCGTCATTTAAAGAACGAGGGTCAGCGGAAGGTAAAAAAAAAAAAAAAAAAAACCGGAAAAAAAAATCTGAAAAAAAAACCAGAAAAAAAATCTGGAAAAAAACTGTGAAAAAAACCGGAGGAGCTTGCCAAAGATGAGGCCATTACGGCTCGCCTTTCGGTGTCCTCCTCGGGATAGCGTCATTTAAAGAACGAGGGTCAGCAGAACGTAAAAAAAAAAAAAAAAAAAAAAAACCGAAAAAAAAATCTGGAAAAAAAACTGTGAAAAAAAACCGGAGGAGCTTGCCAAAGATGAGGCTATTACGGCTCACCTTTAGGTGTCCTCCTCGGGATAGCGTCATTTAAAGAACGAGGGTCAGCAGAACCTAAAAAAAAAAAAAAAAAAAAAAAAAAGAAAAACCGGAAAAAAAATCTGGAATAAAACTGTGAAAAAAACCGGAGGAGCTTGCCAAAGATGAGGCCATTACGGCTCGCCTTTAGGTGTCCTCCTCGGGATAGCGTCATTTAAAGAACGAGGGTCAGCAGAACGTAAAAAAAAAAAAAAAAAAAACAAAACAAAAACAAAAAAACAAAAACAAAAACAAAAAAAAAACTAAAACAAAAACAAAAAAAACAAAAAAAAAACCGAAAAAAAATATGGAAAAAAACCGGAGGAGCTTGCCAAAGATGAGGCCATTACGGCTCGCCTTTAGGTGTCCTCCTCGGGATAGCGTCATTTAAAGAACGAGGGTCAGCAGAACGTTAAAAAAAAAAAAAAACCGGAAAAAAATCTGGAAAAAAACTGTGAAAAAAACCGGAGGAGCTTGCCAAAGATGAGGCCATTACGGCTCGCCTTTCGGTGTCCTCCTCGGGATAGCGTCATTTAAAGAACGAGGGTCAGCAGAACGTATAAAAAAAAAAAACCCAGAAAACAAAAACTGTGAAAAAAACCGGCGGAGCTTGCCAAAGATGAGGCCATTAAGGCTCACCTTTAGGTGTCCTCCTCAGGATAGCGTCATTTAAAGAACGAGGGTCAGCAGAACGTAACAAAAAAAAAAAAAACCGGAAAAATAATCTGGAAAAAAACTGTGAAAAAAACAGGAGGAGCTTGCCAAAGATGAGGCCATTACGGCTCGCCTTTAGGTGTCCTCCTCGGGATAGCGTCATTAAAAGAACGAGGGTCAGCAGAACGGAAAAAAATAAAAATAAAAAAAAACGAAAAAAAAAATCTGGAAAAAAATTGTGAAAAAAACCGGAGGAGCTTGCCAAAGATGAGGCCATTACGGCTCACCTTTAGGTGTCCTCCTCGGGATAGCGTCATTTAAAGAACGAGGGTCAGCAGAACGTAAAAAAAAAAAAAAAAAAAAAAAAAACCCGGAAAAAAAAATCTGGAATAAAACTTTGAAAAAAACCGGAGGAGCTTGCCAAAGATGAGGCCATTACGGCTCGCCTTTAGGTGTCCTCCTCGGGATAGCGTCATTTAAAGAACAAGGGTCAGCAGAAGGAATAAAAAAAAAAAAAAACCGGAAAAAAAATCTAGAAAAAAACTGTGAAAAAAACCGGAGGAGCTTGCCAAAGATGAGGCCATTACGGCTCGCCTTTAGGTGTCCTCCTCGGGATAGCGTCATTTAAAGAACGAGGGTCAGCAGAACGTAAAAAAAAAAAAAAAAAAAACTGAAAAAAAATCTGGAAAAAAACTGTGAAAAAAACCGGAGGAGCTTGCCAAAGATGAGGCCATTACGGCTCGCCTTTAGGTGTCCTCCTCGGGATAGCGTAAATTAAAGAACGAGGGTCAGCAGAACGTAAAATAAAAAAAAAACAAAAACAAAAAAACAAAAAAACCGGAAAAAAAATCTGGAAAATAAACTGTGAAAAAAACCGGAGGAGCTTGCCAAAGATGAGGCCATTACGGCTCGCCTTTAGGTGTCCTCCTCGGGATAGCGTCATTTAAAGAACGAGGGTCAGCAGAACGTAAAAAAAAAACAAAAAAAAAACAAAAAAAAACAAAAAAAAAACCGGAAAAAAAATCTGGAAAAAATCTGTGAAAAAAAACCGGAGGAGCTTGCCAAAGATGAGGCCATTAAGGCTCACCTTTAGGTGTCCTCCTCGGGATAGCGTCATTTAAAGAACGAGGATCAGCGGAAGGTAAAAAAAAAAAAAAAAACAGGAAAAAAAAATCTGGAAAAAAACTGTGAAAAAAACCGGAGGAGCTTGCCAAAGATGAGGCCATTACGGCTCGCCTTTAGGTGTCCTCCTCGGGATAGCGTAATTTAAAGAACGAGGGTCAGCAGAACGTAAAATAAAAAAAAAACAAAAAAACCGGAAAAAAAATCTGGAAAAAAAACTGTGAAAAAAACCGGAGGAGCCTGCCAAAGATGAGGCCATTACGGCTCGCCTTTAGGTGTCCTCCTCGGGATAGCGTCATTTAAAGAACGAGGGTCAGCAGAACGTAAAAAAAAAAAAAAAAAAAAAAAAAAAAAAAAAAAAAAAAAAAAAAAAAAAAAAAAAAAAAAAAACCGGAAAAAAAAATCTGGAAAAAAACTGTGAAAAAAACCGGAGGAGCTTGCCAAAGATGAGGCCATTACGGCTCGCCTTTCGGTGTCCTCCTCGGGATAGCGTCATTTAAAGAACGAGGGTCAGCAGAACGTATAAAAAAAAAAAAAACCCGGAAAATTAAAACTGTGAAAAAAACCGGAGGAGCTTGCCAAAGATGAGGCCATTAAGGCTCACCTTTAGGTGTCCTCCTCGGGATAGCGTCATTTAAAGAACGAGGGTCAGCAGAACGTAACAAAAAAAAAAAAAAAAACCGAAAAAAAAATCTGGAAAAAAACTGTGAAAAAAACCGGAGGAGCTTGCCAAAGATGAGGCCATTATGGCTCGCCTTTCGGTGTCCTCCTCGGGATAGCGTCATTTAAAGAACGAGGGTCAGCAGAACGTAAAAAAAAAAAAAAAAAAAACCGGAAAATAATCTGGAATAAAACTGTGAAAAAAACCGGAGGAGCTTGCCAAAGATGAGGCCATTACGGCTCGCCTTTAGGTCTCCTCCTCGGGATAGCGTCATTTAAAGAACGAGGGTCAGCAGAACGTTAAAAAAAAAAAAAAAAAAAAAAAAAAAAAAAAAACCGAAAAAAAATCTGGAAAAAAACCGGAGGAGCTTACCAAAGATGAGGCCATTACGGCTCGCCTTTAGGTGTCCTCCTCGGGATAGCGTCATTTAAAGAACGAGGGTCAGCAGAAGGAATAAAAAAAAAAAAAACCGGAAAAAAAATCTAGAAAAAAACTGTGAAAAAAACCGGAGGAGCTTGCCAAAGATGAGGCCATTACGGCTCGCCTTTAGGTGTCCTCCTCGGGATAGCGTCATTTAAAGAACGAGGGTCAGCAGAACGTAAAAAAAAAAAAAAACAAAAAAAAAAATTTGGAAAAAAACTGTGAAAAAAACCGGAGGAGCTTGCCAAAGATGAGGCCATTACGGCTCGCCTTTAGGTGTCCTCCTCGGGATAGCGTAAATTAAAGAACGAGGGTCAGCAGAACGTAAAATAAAAAAAAAACAAAAAGAAAAAA
>NC_142439.1:60492500-60497500 GCF_059453495.1 Arachis ipaensis | reverse complement strand
ACAAAAAAAAAAACAAAAACAAAAAAACCGGAAAAAAATCTGGAAAAAAAACTGTGAAAAAAACCGGAGGACCTTGCCAAAGATGAGGCCATTACGGCTCGCCTTTAGGTGTCCTCCTCGGGATAGCGTCATTTAAAGAACGAGGGTCAGCAGAACGTAAAAAATAAATAAAAAAAAAAAAAAAAAAAACCGGAAAAAAAATTCTGGAAAAAAACTGTGAAAAAAAACCGGAGGAGCTTGCCAAAGATGAGGCCAATAAGGCTCACCTTTAGGTGTCCTCCTCGGGATAGCGTCATTTAAAGAACGAGGGTCAGCGGAAGGTAAAAAAAAAAAAAAAAAAACCGGAAAAAAAAATCTGAAAAAAAAACCGGAAAAAAAATCTGGAAAAAAACTGTGAAAAAAACCGGAGGAGCTTGCCAAAGATGAGGCCATTACGGCTCGCCTTTAGGTGTCCTCCTCGGGATAGCGTCATTTAAAGAACGAGGGTCAGCAGAACGTAAAAAAAAAAAAAAAAACCGAAAAAAAATCTGGAAAAAAACTGTGAAAAAAACCGGAGGAGCTTGCCAAAGATGAGGCCATTACGGCTCGCCTTTAGGTGTCCTCCTCGGGATAGCGTAAATTAAAGAACGAGGGTCAGCAGAACGTAAAATAAAAAAAAAAACAAAAACAAAAAAACAAAAAAACCGGAAAAAAAATCTGGAAAATAAACTGTGAAAAAAACCGGAGGAGCTTGCCAAAGATGAGGCCATTACGGCTCGCCTTTAGGTGTCCTCCTCGGGATAGCGTCATTTAAAGAACGAGGGTCAGCAGAACGTAAAAAAAAAACAAAAAAAAAACAAAAAAAAACAAAAAAAAAACCGGAAAAAAAATCTGGAAAAAATCTGTGAAAAAAAACCGGAGGAGCTTGCCAAAGATGAGGCCATTAAGGCTCACCTTTAGGTGTCCTCCTCGGGATAGCGTCATTTAAAGAACGAGGATCAGCGGAAGGTAAAAAAAAAAAAAAAACAGGAAAAAAAAATCTGGAAAAAAACTGTGAAAAAAACCGGAGGAGCTTGCCAAAGATGAGGCCATTACGGCTCGCCTTTAGGTGTCCTCCTCGGGATAGCGTAATTTAAAGAACGAGGGTCAGCAGAACGTAAAATAAAAAAAAAACAAAAAAACCGGAAAAAAAATCTGGAAAAAAAACTGTGAAAAAAACCGGAGGAGCCTGCCAAAGATGAGGCCATTACGGCTCGCCTTTAGGTGTCCTCCTCGGGATAGCGTCATTTAAAGAACGAGGGTCAGCAGAACGTAAAAAAAAAAAAAAAAAAAAAAAAAAAAAAAAAAAAAAAAAAAAAAAAAAAAAAAAAACCGGAAAAAAAAATCTGGAAAAAATCTGTGAAAAAAACCGGAGGAGCTTGCCAAAGATGAGGCCATTACGGCTCGCCTTTCGGTGTCCTCCTCGGGATAGCGTCATTTAAAGAACGAGGGTCAGCAGAACGTATAAAAAAAAAAAAACCCGGAAAATTAAAACTGTGAAAAAAACCGGAGGAGCTTGCCAAAGATGAGGCCATTAAGGCTCACCTTTAGGTGTCCTCCTCGGGATAGCGTCATTTAAAGAACGAGGGTCAGCAGAACGTAACAAAAAAAAAAAAAAAACCGAAAAAAAAATCTGGAAAAAAACTGTGAAAAAAACCGGAGGAGCTTGCCAAAGATGAGGCCATTACGGCTCGCCTTTCGGTGTCCTCCTCGGGATAGCGTCATTTAAAGAACGAGGGTCAGCAGAACGTAAAAAAAAAAAAAAAAAAAAAAACCGGAAAATAATCTGGAATAAAACTGTGAAAAAAACCGGAGGAGCTTGCCAAAGATGAGGCCATTACGGCTCGCCTTTAGGTCTCCTCCTCGGGATAGCGTCATTTAAAGAACGAGGGTCAGCAGAACGTTAAAAAAAAAAAAAAAAAAAAAAAAAAAAAAAACCGAAAAAAAATCTGGAAAAAAACCGGAGGAGCTTACCAAAGATGAGGCCATTACGGCTCGCCTTTAGGTGTCCTCCTCGGGATAGCGTCATTTAAAGAACGAGGGTCAGCAGAAGGAATAAAAAAAAAAAAAACCGGAAAAAAAATCTAGAAAAAAACTGTGAAAAAAACCGGAGGAGCTTGCCAAAGATGAGGCCATTACGGCTCGCCTTTAGGTGTCCTCCTCGGGATAGCGTCATTTAAAGAACGAGGGTCAGCAGAACGTAAAAAAAAAAAAAAACAAAAAAAAAAAATCTGGAAAAAAACTGTGAAAAAAACCGGAGGAGCTTGCCAAAGATGAGGCCATTACGGCTCGCCTTTAGGTGTCCTCCTCGGGATAGCGTAAATTAAAGAACGAGGGTCAGCAGAACGTAAAATAAAAAAAAAACAAAAATAAAAAAACAAAAAAACCGGAAAAAAATCTGGAAAATAAACTGTGAAAAAAACCGGAGGAGCTTGCCAAAGATGAGGCCATTACGGCTCACCTTTAGGTGTCCTCCTCGGGATAACGTCATTTAAAGAACGAGGGTCAGCAGAACGTTAAAAAAAAAAATCTGGAAAAAAACTGTGAAAAAAACCGGAGGAGCTTGCCAAAGATGAGGCCATTACGGCTCGCCTTTAGGTGTCCTCCTCGGGATAGCGTCATTTAAAGAACGAGGGTCAGCAGAACGTAAAAAAAAAAACAAAAAAAAACAAAAAAAAAAACCGGAAAAAAAATCTGGAAAAAATCTGTGAAAAAAAACCGGAGGAGCTTGCCAAAGATGAGGCCATTAAGGCTCACCTTTAGGTGTCCTCCTCGGGATAGCGTCATTTAAAGAACGAGGATCAGCGGAAGGTAAAAAAAAAAAAAAACAGGAAAAAAAAATCTGGAAAAAAACTGTGAAAAAAACCGGAGGAGCTTGCCAAAGATGAGGCCATGACGGCTCGCCTTTAGGTGTCCTCCTCGGGATAGCGTAATTTAAAGAACGAGGGTCAGCAGAACGTAAAATAAAAAAAAAAACAAAAAAAAAAACAAAAACAAAAAAACCGGAAAAAAATCTGGAAAAAAAACTGTGAAAAAAACCGGAGGACCTTGCCAAAGATGAGGCCATTACGGCTCGCCTTTAGGTGTCCTCCTCGGGATAGCGTCATTTAAAGAACGAGGGTCAGCAGAACGTAAAAAATAAAAAAAAAAAAAAAAAAAAAACCGGAAAAAAAATTCTGGAAAAAAACTGTGAAAAAAAACCGGAGGAGCTTGCCAAAGATGAGGCCAATAAGGCTCACCTTTAGGTGTCCTCCTCGGGATAGCGTCATTTAAAGAACGAGGGTCAGCGAAAGGTAAAAAAAAAAAAAAAAAAAAAACCGGAAAAAAAAATCTGAAAAAAAAACCGGAAAAAAAATCTGGAAAAAAACTGTGAAAAAACCGGAGGAGCTTGCCAAAGATGAGGCCATTACGGCTCGCCTTTCGGTGTCCTCCTCGGGATAGCGTCATTTAAAGAACGAGGGTCAGCAGAACGTAAAAAAAAAAAAAAAAACCGAAAAAAAAATCTGGAAAAAAAACTGTGAAAAAAAACCGGAGGAGCTTGCCAAAGATGAGGCTATTACGGCTCACCTTTAGGTGTCCTCCTCGGGATAGCGTCATTTAAAGAACGAGGGTCAGCAGAACCTAAAAAAAAAAAAAAAAAAAAAAAAAAAAGAAAAACCGGAAAAAAATCTGGAATAAAACTGTGAAAAAAACCGGAGGAGCTTGCCAAAGATGAGGCCATTACGGCTCGCCTTTAGGTCTCCTCCTCGGGATAGCGTCATTTAAAGAACGAGGGTCAGCAGAACGTTAAAAAAAAAAAAAAAAAAAAAAAAAAAAAACCGAAAAAAAATCTGGAAAAAAACCGGAGGAGCTTACCAAAGATGAGGCCATTACGGCTCGCCTTTAGGTGTCCTCCTCGGGATAGCGTCATTTAAAGAACGAGGGTCAGCAGAAGGAATAAAAAAAAAAAAAACCGGAAAAAAAATCTAGAAAAAAACTGTGAAAAAAACCGGAGGAGCTTGCCAAAGATGAGGCCATTACGGCTCGCCTTTAGGTGTCCTCCTCGGGATAGCGTCATTTAAAGAACGAGGGTCAGCAGAACGTAAAAAAAAAAAAAAAACAAAAAAAAAAAAATCTGGAAAAAAACTGTGAAAAAAACCGGAGGAGCTTGCCAAAGATGAGGCCATTACGGCTCGCCTTTAGGTGTCCTCCTCGGGATAGCGTAAATTAAAGAACGAGGGTCAGCAGAACGTAAAATAAAAAAAAAACAAAAATAAAAAAACAAAAAAACCGGAAAAAAATCTGGAAAATAAACTGTGAAAAAAACCGGAGGAGCTTGCCAAAGATGAGGCCATTACGGCTCACCTTTAGGTGTCCTCCTCGGGATAACGTCATTTAAAGAACGAGGGTCAGCAGAACGTTAAAAAAAAAAAATCTGGAAAAAAACTGTGAAAAAAACCGGAGGAGCTTGCCAAAGATGAGGCCATTACGGCTCGCCTTTAGGTGTCCTCCTCGGGATAGCGTCATTTAAAGAACGAGGGTCAGCAGAACGTAAAAAAAAAAACAAAAAAAAACAAAAAAAAAACCGGAAAAAAAATCTGGAAAAAATCTGTGAAAAAAAACCGGAGGAGCTTGCCAAAGATGAGGCCATTAAGGCTCACCTTTAGGTGTCCTCCTCGGGATAGCGTCATTTAAAGAACGAGGATCAGCGGAAGGTAAAAAAAAAAAAAAAAACAGGAAAAAAAAATCTGGAAAAAAACTGTGAAAAAAACCGGAGGAGCTTGCCAAAGATGAGGCCATGACGGCTCGCCTTTAGGTGTCCTCCTCGGGATAGCGTAATTTAAAGAACGAGGGTCAGCAGAACGTAAAATAAAAAAAAAACAAAAAAAAAAACAAAAACAAAAAAACCGGAAAAAAATCTGGAAAAAAAACTGTGAAAAAAACCGGAGGAGCTTGCCAAAGATGAGGCCATTACGGCTCGCCTTTAGGTGTCCTCCTCGGGA
>NC_142439.1:60472500-60482500 GCF_059453495.1 Arachis ipaensis | reverse complement strand
GCGTCATTTAAAGAACGAGGGTCAGCAGAACGTTAAAAAAAAAAAAAACCGGAAAAAAATCTGGAAAAAAACTGTGAAAAAAACCGGAGGAGCTTGGCAAAGATGAGGCCATTACGGCTCGCCTTTCGGTGTCCTCCTCGGGATAGCGTCATTTAAAGAACGAGGGTCAGCAGAACGTATAAAAAAAAAAAAACCCAGAAAACAAAAACTGTGAAAAAAACCGGAGGAGCTTGCCAAAGATGAGGCCATTAAGGCTCACCTTTAGGTGTCCTCCTCAGGATAGCGTCATTTAAAGAACGAGGGTCAGCAGAACGTAACAAAAAAAAAAAAACCGGAAAAATAATCTGGAAAAAAACTGTGAAAAAAACCGGAGGAGCTTGCCAAAGATGAGGCCATTAAGGCTCACCGTTAGGTGTCCTCCTCGGGATAGCGTCATTTAAAGAACGAGGATCAGCGGAAGGTAAAAAAAAAAAAAAAAACAGGAAAAAAAAATCTGGAAAAAAACTGTGAAAAAAACCGGAGGAGCTTGCCAAAGATGAGGCCATGACGGCTCGCCTTTAGGTGTCCTCCTCGGGATAGCGTAATTTAAAGAACGAGGGTCAGCAGAACGTAAAATAAAAAAAAAAAACAAAAACAAAAACAAAAAAACCGGAAAAAAAATCTGGAAAAAAAACTGTGAAAAAAACCGGAGGAGCTTGCCAAAGATGAGGCCATTACGGCTCGCCTTTAGGTGTCCTCCTCGGGATAGCGTCATTTAAAGAACGAGGGTCAGCAGAACGTAAAAAAAAAAAAAAAAAAAAAAAAAAAAAAAAAAAAAAACCGGAAAAAAAAATCTGGAAAAAAACTGTGAAAAAAAACCGGAGGAGCTTGCCAAAGATGAGGCCAATAAGGCTCACCTTTAGGTGTCCTCCTCGGGATAGCGTCATTTAAAGAACGAGGGTCAGCGGAAGGTATAAAAAAAAAAAAACCAGAAAAAAAAATCTGAAAAAAAAACCGGAAAAAAAATCTGGAAAAAAACTGTGAAAAAAACCGGAGGAGCTTGCCAAAGATGAGGCCATTACGGCTCGCCTTTCGGTGTCCTCCTCGGGATAGCGTCATTTAAAGAACGAGGGTCAGCAGAACGTAAAAAAAAAAAAAAAAAAAACCGAAAAAAAAATCTGGAAAAAAAACTGTGAAAAAAAACCGGAGGAGCTTGCCAAAGATGAGGCTATTACGGCTCACCTTTAGGTGTCCTCCTCGGGATAGCGTCATTTAAAGAACGAGGGTCAGCAGAACCTAAAAAAAAAAAAAAAAAAAAAAAAAAAAGAAAAACCGGAAAAAAAATCTGGAATAAAACTGTGAAAAAAACCGGAGGAGCTTGCCAAAGATGAGGCCATTACGGCTCGCCTTTAGGTGTCCTCCTCGGGATAGCGTCATTTAAAGAACGAGGGTCAGCAGAACGTAAAAAAAAAAAAAAAAAAACAAAAAACAAAAAAAAAATTAAAAACAAAAAGAAAAAAAAAACAAAAACAAAAACAAAAAAAACAAAAAAAAAAACCGAAAAAAAAATATGGAAAAAAACCGGAGGAGCTTGCCAAAGATGAGGCCATTACGGCTCGCCTTTAGGTGTCCTCCTCGGGATAGCGTCATTTAAAGAACGAGGGTTGATGAGATATTTTGATGAGAAACGAATTTCTACCAAAACACCCAAAACTAACCGGCAAGTGTACCGGGTCGTATCAAGTAATAAAAACTCACGGAAGTGAGGTCGATCCCACAGGGATTGAAGGATTGAGCAATTTTAGTTTAGTGGTTGATTTAGTCAAGCGAATCAAGTGTTGGTTGGGTGATTTGTGATTTGCAGAATGTAAATTGCATGAAATTAAAGAGAGCGGGAAAGTAAATTGCTGAAACTTAAAGGACAAGAAATTAAATGACAGAAACTTAAAGTGCAAGAAATGTAAATTGCAGAATCTTAAAGTGCAAGAAATGTAAATTGCTTGTAATGTAAAGGGGATTGGGATGAGGATTTGCAGAATTTAAACAAGGGAAAACTAAATTGCATCAAACAGAAGAGGAAAAGGGAGTTGGGATTGAACCGGATCTTATAACAGCAAAGTAAATGAACAATGAAAGCATTAAACAGAGAATTGAAATGAGAATTTAGATCTCAGGACCCAGAGACTAGAAAACCAAGTCTAGATCTCAATGCCTTCCTAGATCCCACAAGAACAATAGCAAGGAAATTGTAAATTGCAAAGAAAAGAGATGAAGATCAAGTAACAGAAACAGAAATGCTAATTCAATTAACAGTAAAGGAAACAGAGAGATCCAAGATTGAGATTGAAACAGAATTTCTTCAATTCTCCAATCCAAGATCCAAGACAAAAGTCAAATGAAATTGAAAGCAATGAAAGCAAGAAATTAAAGTTCACTCAAGTTCAAAAGCTCTTCGAAAACTATTATGAAAATTCTAAAAGGAAAGCTCTAAAAGAAAACTCTCCCGAAAAAGCTCTCTAAACAAATTGAATTCTATCCTATTTATACACTTTCCAAAATGATCTTCAAGCCTTGAGTTGGGCCTTTGTTCTTGGTGGAATTGGGTTGAAAGAGGCCTTGGTTGATTGCTCTTGAAGATTGAAGAAGAACCGAAGTGAACCAATTGAACCGGAAATGGAGTTAGCCAACGTTGGTCTTCAACGTTAGGGTCAAAGTTAGGGGTCTAACTTTGACCCTAACTTTTCATATCAGCAAACCACATTCTTCTGGTTTAGACGTTGGCGCCAACGTTAGGGGTCTAACTTTGACCCTAACGTTGGCCTTGCTTGGTGTGATTGGTGCCAACGTTAGCCTCCACGTTAGGGGGCTAACGTTGGCGCAAACGTTGCCTACTCCCCCATTGTGATTTAAGTGCCAACGTTAGCCTCCAAGTTAGGGGGCTAACGTTGGCGCAAACGTTGGTAGCCCAGGGAGAAACTCTCAAGTTCCAACGTTAGCCTCCAAGTTAGGGGGCTAACGTTGGAGCTAACGTTGGCTACTTCCAAAGAGTGATTCATATGCCCAACGTTAGCCTCCAAGTTAGGGGGCTAACGTTGGGGCTAACTTCATGCAACCCGGTTCAATTTTCACTTATTCCATTGTCCTCTCTTCACTCCTAGCCATTCCTCTTTGCTTCAACCTTTCTCCAAGCCTTCTTCACCTATCATTGATCAACCAAACTAATCAAAGTTTTGCTCAAAATCATGAGGTATTCAATCTTCCACAATATGCAACAAATATAGTTCAAAACCTCATGAAATGGCATGAATTCACATATGGTTGGTTCAATCAAGGGAAACATGAAAATCTACTCAATTAGCTTGCTTGTAGCTTAAGAAAGTGCATAATTCTAATGAAAACAAAAGAAAAAGACTAGCTAAAATGGGCTAAGATGACTTGTCATCAAGGGTCAGCAGAACGTTAAAAAAAAAAAAACCGGAAAAAAATCTGGAAAAAAACTGTGAAAAAAACCGGAGGAGCTTGCCAAAGATGAGGCCATTACGGCTCGCCTTTCGGTGTCCTCCTCGGGATAGTGTCATTTAAAGAACGAGGGTCAGCAGAACGTATAAAAAAAAAAAAAACCCAGAAAACAAAAACTGTGAAAAAAACCGGAGGAGCTTGCCAAAGATGAAGCCATTAAGGCTCACCTTTAGGTGTCCTCCTCAGGATAGCGTCATTTAAAGAACGAGGGTCAGCAGAACGTAACAAAAAAAAAAAAAACCGGAAAAATAATCTGGAAAAAAACTGTGAAAAAAACCGGAGGAGCTTGCCAAAGATGAGGCCATTACGGCTCGCCTTTAGGTGTCCTCCTCGGGATAGCGTCATTAAAAGAACGAGGGTCAGCAGAACGTAAAAAAATAAAAATAAAAAAAAAAACGAAAAAAAAAATCTGGAAAAAAAATTGTGAAAAAAACCGGAGGAGCTTGCCAAAGATGAGGCCATTACGGCTCACCTTTAGGTGTCCTCCTCGGGATAGCGTCATTTAAAGAACGAGGGTCAGCAGAACGTAAAAAAAAAAAAAAAAAAAAAAAAAAAAAAAAAAAAAAAAAAAAAAAAAAAAACCCGGAAAAAAAAATCTGAAAAAAAAACCGGAAAAAAACTGTGAAAAAAACCGGAGGAGCTTGCCAAAGATGAGGCCATTACGGCTCGCCTTTCGGTGTCCTCCTCGGGATAGCGTCATTTAAAGAACGAGGGTCAGCAAAACGTAAAAAAAAAAAAAAAAAACCGAAAAAAAAATCTGGAAAAAAAACTGTGAAAAAAAACCGGAGGAGCTTGCCAAAGATGAGGCTATTACGGCTCACCTTTAGGTGTCCTCCTCGGGATAGCGTCATTTAAAGAACGAGGGTCAGCAGAATCTAAAAAAAAAAAAAAAAAAAAAAAGAAAAACCGGAAAAAAAATCTGGAATAAAACTGTGAAAAAAACCGGAGGAGCTTGCCAAAGATGAGGCCATTACGGCTCGCCTTTAGGTGTCCTCCTCGGGATAGCGTCATTTAAAGAACGAGGGTCAGCAGAACGTAAAAAAAAAAAAAACAAAAAACAAAACAAAAAAAAAAAACAAAAACAAAAAGAAAAAAAAAACAAAAACAAAAACAAAAACAAAAAAAACAAAAAAAAAAACCGAAAAAAAAATATGGAAAAAAACCGGAGGAGCTTGCCAAAGATGAGGCCATTACGGCTCGCCTTTAGGTGTCCTCCTCGGGATAGCGTCATTTAAAGAACGAGGGTCAGCAGAACGTTAAAAAAAAAAAAAAACCGGAAAAAAATCTGGAAAAAAACTGTGAAAAAAACCGGAGGAGCTTGCCAAAGATGAGGCCATTACGGCTCGCCTTTCGGTGTCCTCCTCGGGATAGCGTCATTTAAAGAACGAGGGTCAGCAGAACCTAAAAAAAAAAAAAAATAAAAAATAAAAAATAAAAAAAATAAAAAAAATAAAAAAAAACCGGAAAAAAAATGGAAAAAAACTGTGAAAAAAACCGGAGGAGCTTGCCAAAGATGAGGCCATTACGGCTCTCCTTTAGGTGTCCTCCTCGGGATAGCGTCATTTAAAGAACGAGGGTCAGCAGAACGTAAAAAAAAAAAAATAAAAAAAATAAAAAATAAAAAAAATAAAAAAAATAAAAAAAAACCGGAAAAAAAAATCTGGAAAAAAACTGTGAAAAAAAACCGGAGGAGCCTGCCAAAGATGAGGCCATTAAGGCTCACCTTTAGGTGTCCTCCTCGGGATAGCGTCATTTAAAGACCGAGGGTCAGCGGAAGGTAAAAAAAAAAAAAAAAAAACCGGAAAAAAAAATCTGAAAAAAAAACCGGAAAAAAATCTGGAAAAAAACTGTGAAAAAAACCGGAGGAGCTTGCCAAAGATGAGGCCATTACGGCTCGCCTTTCGGTGTCCTCCTCGGGATAGAGTCATTTAAAGAACGAGGGTCAGCAGAACGTAAAACAAAAAAAAAAAAAAAACCGAAAAAAAAATCTGGAAAAAAAACTGTGAAAAAAAACCGGAGGAGCTTGCCAAAGATGAGGCTATTACGGCTCACCTTTAGGTGTCCTCCTCGGGATAGCGTCATTTAAAGAACGAGGGTCAGCAGAACCTAATAAAAAAAAAAAAAAAAAAAAAACCGGAAAAAAAATCTGGAATAAAACTGTGAAAAAAACCGGAGGAGCTTGCCAAAGATGAGGCCATTACGGCTCGCCTTTAGGTGTCCTCCTCGGGATAGCGTCATTTAAAGAACGAGGGTCAGCAGAACGTAAAAAAAAAAAAAAAAAACAAAACAAAAAAAAAAACAAAAACAAAAACAAAAACAAAAACAAAAACAAAAACAAAAAAAACAAAAAAAAACCGAAAAAAAAATATGGAAAAAAACCGGAGGATCTTGCCAAAGATGAGGCCATTACGGCTCACCTTTAGGTGTCCTCCTCGGGATAGCGTCATTTAAAGAATGAGGGTCAGCAGAACGTAAAAAAAAAAAAAAAAAAAAAACCTTAAAAAAAAACTGTGAAAAAAACCGGAGGAGCTTGCCAAAGATGAGGCCATTACGGCACGCCTTTAGGTGTCCTCCTCGGGATAGCGTCGTTTAAAGAACGAGGGTCAGCAGAACGTTAAAAAAAAAAAAAAAAAAAAAAAAAAAAAAAAAAAACTGGAAAAAAACTGTGAAAAAAACCGGAGGAGCTTGCCAAAGATGAGGCCATTACGGCTCGCCTTTCGGTGTCCTCCTCGGGATAGCGTCATTTAAAGAACGAGGGTCAGCAGAACGTATAAAAAAAAAAAAAAAAAAAAACGAAAAAAAAAATATGGAAAAAAAACTGTGAAAAAAACAGGAGGAGCTTGCCAAAGATGAGGCCATTAAGGCTCACCTTTAGGTGTCCTCCTCAGGATAGCGTCATTTAAAGAACGAGGGTCAGCAGAACGTAACAAAAAAAAAAAAAACCGGAAAAATAATCTGGAAAAAAACTCTGAAAAAAACCGGAGGAGCTTGCCAAAGATGAGGCCATTACGGCTCGCCTTTAGGTGTCCTCCTCGGGATAGCGTCATTAAAAGAACGAGGGTCAGCAGAACGTAAAAAAATAAAAATAAAAAAAAACGAAAAAAAAAATCTGGAAAAAAAATTGTGAAAAAAACCGGAGGAGCTTGCCAAAGATGAGGCCATTACGGCTCACCTTTAGGTGTCCTCCTCGGGATAGCGTCATTTAAAGAACGAGGGTCAGCAGAACGTAAAAAAAAAAAAAAAAAAAAAAAAAAAAAAAAAAAAAAAAAAAAAAAAAAAAAAAAAAAAAAAAAAAAAAACCCGGAAAAAAAAATCTGGAATAAAACCGTGAAAAAAACCGGAGGAGCTTGCCAAAGATGAGGCCATTACGGCTCGCCTTTAGGTGTCCTCCTCGGGATAGCGTCATTTAAAGAACGAGGGTCAGCAGAACGTTAAAAAAAAAAAAAAACTGGAAAAAAACTGTGAAAAAAACAGGAGGAGCTTGCCAAAGATGAGGCCATTACGGCTCGCCTTTCGGTGTCCTCCTCGGGATAGCGTCATTTAAAGAACGAGGGTCAGCAGAACGTAAAAAAATAAAAAATAAAAAATAAAAAATAAAAAAAAAAACCCGGAAAAAAAAAACTGTAAAAAAAAACCGGAGGAGCTTGCCAAAGATGAGGCCATTACGGCTTGCCTTTAGGTGTCCTCCTCGGGATAGCGTCATTTAAAGAACGAGGGTCAGCAGAACGTAAAAAAAAAAAAAAAAACAAAAAACAAAACAAAAAAGAAAACAAAAACAAAAACAAAAAAAAAAACAAAAACAAAAACAAAAACAAAAAAAACAAAAAAAAACCGAAAAAAAATATGGAAAAAAACCGGAGGAGCTTGCCAAAGATGAGGCCATTACGGCTCGCCTTTAGGTGTCCTCCTCGGGATAGCGTCATTTAAAGAACGAGTGTCAGCAGAACGTTAAAAAAAAAAAAAAACCGGAAAAAAATCTGGAAAAAAACTGTGAAAAAAACCGGAGGAGCTTGCCAAAGATGAGGCCATTACGGCTCGCCTTTCGGTGTCCTCCTCGGGATAGCGTCATTTAAGGAACGAGGGTCAGCAGAACGTATAAAAAAAAAAAACCCAGAAAACAAAAACTGTGAAAAAAACCGGAGGAGCTTGCCAAAGATGAGGCCATTAAGGCTCACCTTTAGGTGTCCTCATCGGGATAGCGTCATTTAAAAAACGAGGGTCAGCAGAACGTAACAAAAAAAAAAAAAAACGGAAAAAAAATCTGGAAAAAAACTGTGAAAAAAACCGGAGGAGCTTGCCAAAGATGAGGCCATTACGGCTCGCCTTTCGGTGTCCTCCTCAGGATAGCGTCATTTAAAGAACGAGGGTCAGCAGAACGTATAAAAAAAAAAAAAACCCAGAAAACAAAAACTGTGAAAAAAACCGGAGGAGCTTGCCAAAGATGAGGCCATTAAGGCTCACCTTTAGGTGTCCTCATCGGGATAGCGTCATTTAAAAAACGAGGGTCAGCAGAACGTAACAAAAAAAAAAAAAACGGAAAAAAAATCTGGAAAAAAACTGTGAAAAAAACCGGAGGAGCTTGCCAAAGATGAGGCCATTACGGCTCGCCTTTAGGTGTCCTCCTCGGGATAGCGTCATTTAAAGAACGAGGGTCAGCAGAACGTAAAAAAAAAAAAAAAAAAAAAAAAAAAAAAAAAAAACGAAAAAAAAAATCTGGAAAAAAAACTGTGAAAAAAACCGGAGGAGCTTGCCAAAGATGAGGCCATTACGGCTCACCTTTAGGTGTCCTCCTCGGGATAGCGTCATTTAAAGAACGAGGGTCAGCAGAACGTAAAAAAAAAAAAAAAAAAAACGAAAAAAAAATCTGGAAAAAAAACTGTGAAAAAAACCGGAGGAGCTTGCCAAAGATGAGGCCATTACGGCTCACCTTTAGGTGTCCTCCTCGGGATAGCGTCATTTAAAGAACGAGGGTCAGCAGAACGTAAAAAAAAAAAAAAAAAAAAAAAAATCCCGGAAAAAAAAATCTGGAATAAAACTGTGTAAAAAACCGGAGGAGCTTGCCAAAGATGAGGCCATTACGGCTCACCTTTAGGTGTCCTCCTCGGGATAGCGTCATTTAAAGAACGAGGGTCAGCAGAACGTAAAAAAAAAAAAAAAAAAAAAAAAAAAAAACCGAAAAAAAATCTGGAAAAAAACTGTGAAAAAAACCAGAGGAGCTTGCCAAAGATGAGGCCATTACGGCTCGCCTTTAGGTGTCCTCCTCGGGATAGCGTAAATTAAAGAACGAGGGTCAGCAGAACGTAAAATAAAAAAAAACAAAAACAAAAAAACAAAAAAACCGGAAAAAAATCTGGAAAATAAACTGTGAAAAAAACCGGAGGATCTTGCCAAAGATGAGGCCATTACGGCTCACCTTTAGGTGTCCTCCTCGGGATAGCGTCATTTAAAGAACGAGGGTCAGCAGAACGTTAAAAAAAAAAATCTGGAAAAAAACTGTGAAAAAAACCGGAGGAGCTTGCCAAAGATGAGGCCATTACGGCTCGCCTTTAGGTGTCCTCCTCGGGATAGCGTCATTTAAAGAACGAGGGTCAGCAGAACGTAAAAAAAAAACAAAAAAAAAAACCGGAAAAAAAATCTGGAAAAAATCTGTGAAAAAAAACCGGAGGAGCTTGCCAAAGATGAGGCCATTAAGGCTCACCTTTAGGTGTCCTCCTCGGGATAGCGTAAATTAAAGAACGAGGGTCAGCAGAACGTAAAATAAAAAAAAACAAAAAAAAAAACAAAAAAACCGGAAAAAAATCTGGAAAATAAACTGTGAAAAAAACCGGAGGAGCTTGCCAAAGATGAGGCCATGACGGCTCGCCTTTAGGTGTCCTCCTCGGGATAGCGTAACTTAAAGAACGAGGGTCAGCAGAACGTAAAATAAAAAAAAAACAAAAACAAAAAAACAAAAACAAAAAAACCGGAAAAAAAATCTGGAAAAAAAACTGTGAAAAAAACCGGAGGAGCTTGCCAAAGATGAGGCCATTACGGCTCGCCTTTAGGTGTCCTCCTCGGGATAGCGTCATTTAAAGAACGAGGGTCAGCAGAACGTAAAAAAAAAAAATAAAAAAAATAAAAAATAAAAAAAATAAAAAAAATAAAAAAAAAACCGGAAAAAAAAATCTGGAAAAAAACTGTGAAAAAAAACCGGAGGATCTTGCCAAAGATGAGGCCATTAAGGCTCACCTTTAGGTGTCCTCCTCGGGATAGCGTCATTTAAAGAACGAGGGTCAGCGGAAGGTAAAAAAAAAAAAAAAAAAACCGGAAAAAAAAATCTGAAAAAAAAACCGGAAAAAAATCTGGAAAAAAACTGTGAAAAAAACCGGAGGAGCTTGCCAAAGATGAGGCCATTACGGCTCGCCTTTCGGTGTCCTCCTCGGGATAGCGTCATTTAAAGAACGAGGGTCAGCAGAACGTAAAACAAAAAAAAAAAAAAAACCGAAAAAAAAATCTGGAAAAA
>NC_142439.1:60452500-60462500 GCF_059453495.1 Arachis ipaensis | reverse complement strand
TCATTTAAAGAATGAGGGTCAGCAGAACGTAAAAAAAAAAAAAAAAAAAAACCGGAAAAAAAAACTGTGAAAAAAACCGGAGGAGCTTGCCAAAGATGAGGCCATTACGGCACGCCTTTAGGTGTCCTCCTCGGGATAGCGTCGTTTAAAGAACGAGGGTCAGCAGAACGTTAAAAAAAAAAAAAAAAAAAAAAAAAAAACTGGAAAAAAACTGTGAAAAAAACCGGAGGAGCTTGCCAAAGATGAGGCCATTACGACTCGCCTTTCGGTGTCCTCCTCGGGATAGCGTCATTTAAAGAACGAGGGTCAGCAGAACGTATAAAAAAAAAAAAAAAAAATGAAAAAAAAAATATGGAAAAAAAACTGTGAAAAAAACCGGAGGATCTTGCCAAAGATGAGGCCATTACGGCTCACCTTTAGGTGTCCTCCTCGGGATAGCGTCATTTAAAGAATGAGGGTCAGCAGAACGTTAAAAAAAAAAAAAACCGAAAAAAAAAACTATGAAAAAAACCGGAGGAGCTTGCCAAAGATGAGGCCATTACGGCTCGCCTTTAGGTGTCCTCCTGGGATAGCGTCATTTAAAGAACGAGGGTCAGCAGAACGTAAAAAAAAAAAAAAAATAAAAAAAAATAAATCTGGAAAAAAACTATGAAAAAAACCGGAGGAGCTTGCCAAAGATGAGACCATTACGGCTCGCCTTTAGGTGTCCTCATCGGGATAGCGTCATTTAAAGAACGAGGGTCAGCAGAACGTAAAAAAAAAAAAAAAAAAAAAAAAAAAAAAAAAAAAAAAAAAAAAAAAAACCGAAAAAAAAAAATATGGAAAAAAAACTGTGAAAAAAACCGGAGGATCTTGCCAAAGATGAGGCCATTATGGCTCACCTTTAGGTGTCCTCCTCGGGATAGCGTCATTTAAAGAATGAGGGTCAGCAGAACGTAATAAAAAAAAAAAAAAAAAAAAAACCGAAAAAAAAAACTGTGAAAAAAACCGGAGGAGCTTGCCAAAGATGAGGCCATTACGGCTCGCCTTTAGGTGTCCTCCTCGGGATAGCGTCATTTAAAGAACGAGGGTCAGCACAACGTATAAAAAAAAAAAAAAAAACCGGAAAAAAAAATCTGGAAAAAAACTGTGAAAATAACCTGAGGAGCTTGCCAAAGATGAGGCCATTACGGCTCGCCTTTAGGTGTCCTCCTCGGGATAGCGTCATTTAAAGAACGAGGGTCAGCAGAACGTAAAAAAAAAAAAAAAAAAAAAAAAAAAAAAAAAAAAAAAAAAAAAAAAAAAACCGAAAAAAAATATGGAAAAAAAACTGTGAAAAAAACCGGAGGATCTTGCCAAAGATGAGGCCATTACGGCTCACCTTTAGGTGTCCTCCTCGGGATAGCGTCATTTAAAGAATGAGGGTCAGCAGAACGTTAAAAAAAAAAAAAAAAACCGGAAAAAAAAAACTGTGAAAAAAACCGGAGGAGCTTGCCAAAGATGAGGCCATTACGGCTCGCCTTTAGGTGTCCTCCTCGGGATAGCGTCATTTAAAGAACGAGGGTCAGCAGAACGTAAAAAAAAAAAAAAAAAAAAAAAAAAAAAAACCAGAAATATAATCTAGAATAAAACTGTGAAAAAAACCGGAGGAGCTTGCCAAAGATGAGGCCATTACGGCTCACCTTTAGGTGTCCTCCTCGGGATAGCGTCATTTAAAGAACGAGGGTCAGCAGAACGTAAAAAAAAAAAAAAAAAAAAAAAAAAAAAAAAAAAAAAAAAAAAAAAAAAAAAAAAAAAACCAGAAATATAATCTGGAAAAAAACTGTGAAAAAAACCGGAGGAGCTTGCCAAAGATGAGGCCATTACGGCACGCCTTTAGGTGTCCTCCTCGATATAGCGTCGTTTAAAGAACGAGGGTCAGCAGAACGTTAAAAAAAAAAAAAACTGGAAAAAAACTGTGAAAAAAACCGGAGGAGCTTGCCAAAGATGAGGTCATTACGGCTCGCCTTTCGGTGTCCTCCTCGGGATAGCGTCATTTAAAGAACGAGGGTCAGCAGAACGTATAAAAAAAAAAAAAAAAAAAAAAAAAAAAAAAACCGAAAAAAAAATATGGAAAAAAAACTGTGAAAAAAACCGGAGGATCTTGCCAAAGATGAGGCCATTACGGCTCACCTTTAGGTGTCCTCCTCGGGATAGCGTCATTTAAAGAATGAGGGTCAGCAGAACGTTAAAAAAAAAAAAAAAAACCGGAAAAAAAAAACTGTGAAAAAAACCGGAGGAGCTTGCCAAAGATGAGGCCATTACGGCTCGCCTTTAGGTGTCCTCCTCGGGATAGCGTCATTTAAAGAACGAGGGTCAGCAGAACGTAAAAAAAAAAAAAAAAAAAAAAAAAAAAAAAAAAAAAACCAGAAATATAATCTAGAATAAAACTGTGAAAAAAACCGGAGGAGCTTGCCAAAGATGAGGCCATTACGGCTCGCCTTTAGGTGTCCTCCTCGGGATAGCGTCATTTAAAGAACAAGGGTCAGCGGAAGGTAAAAAAAAAAAAAAAAACCGGAAAAAAAATGGAAAAAAACTGTGAAAAAAACCGGAGGAGCTTGCCAAAGATGAGGCCATTACGGCTCGCCTTTCGGTGTCCTCCTCGGGATAGCTCCATTTAAAGAACGAGGGTCAGCAGAACGTAAAAAAAAAAAAAAAAAAAAAAAACCGAAAAAAAAATATGGAAAAAAAACTGTGAAAAAAACCGGAGGATCTTGCCAAAGATGAGGCCATTACGGCTCACCTTTAGGTGTCCTCCTCGGGATAGCGTCATTTAAAGAACGAGGGTCAGCAGAACGTATAAAAAAAAAAAAAAAAAAAAAAAAAAAAAAAAACCGAAAAAAAATATATGGAAAAAAAACTGTGAAAAAAACCGGAGGATCTTGCCAAAGATGAGGCCATTACGGCTCACCTTTAGGTGTCCTCCTCGGGATAGCGTCATTTAAAGAATGAGGGTCAGCAGAACGTTAAAAAAAAAAAAAAAAAAAAAAAAAAAAAAAACCGGAAAAAAAAAACTGTGAAAAAAACCGGAGGAGCTTGCCAAAGATGAGGCCATTACGGCTCGCCTTTAGGTGTCCTCCTCGGGATAGCGTCAATTAAAGAACGAGGGTCAGCAGAACGTACAAAAAAAAAAAAAAAAAAAACCAGAAATAAAATCTGGAATAAAACTGTGAAAAAAACCGGAGGAGCTTGCCAAAGATGAGGCCATTACGGCTCGCCTTTAGGTGTCCTCCTCGGGATAGCGTCATTTAAAGAACGAGGGTCAGCGGATGGTAAAAAAAAAAAAAAAAAAAAAAACCGGAAAAAAAATGGAAAAAAACTGTGAAAAAAACCGGAGGAGCTTGCCAAAGATGAGGCCATTACGGCTCGCCTTTTGGTGTCCTCCTCGGGATAGCGTCATTTAAAGAACGAGGGTCAGCAGAACGTAAAAAAAAAAAAAAAAAAAAAAAAAAAAAAAAAAAAAAAAAAAAAAAAAAAAAAAACCGAAAAAAAAATATGGGAAAAAAACTGTGAAAAAAACCGGAGGATCTTGCCAAAGATGAGGCCATTACGGCTCACCTTTAGGTGTCCTCCTCGGGATAGCGTCATTTAAAGAACGAGGGTCAGCAGAACGTAAAAAAAAAAAAAAAAAAAAAAAAAACCGAAAAAAAATATGGAAAAAAAACTGTGAAAAAAACCGGAGGATCTTGCCAAAGATGAGGCCATTACGGCTCACCTTTAGGTGTCCTCCTCGGGATAGCGTCATTTAAAGAATGAGGGTCAGCAGAACGTAAAAAAAAAAAAAAAAAAAAAAAAAAAAAAAAAAAAAAAAAAAAAAAAAAAAACCGGAAAAAAAACTTTGAAAAAAACCGGAGGAGCTTGCCAAAGATGAGGCCATTACGGCTCGCCTTTAGGTGTCCTCCTCGGGATAGCGTCATTTAAAGAACGAGGGTCAGCAGAACGTTAAAAAAAAAAAAAAAAAAAAAACTGGAAAAAAACTGTGAAAAAAACCGGAGGAGCTTGCCAAAGATGAGGCCATTACGGCTCGCCTTTCGGTGTCCTCCTCGAGATAGCGTCATTTAAAGAATGAGGGTCAGCAGAACGTTAAAAAAAAAAAAAAAAAAAAAAAAAACCGGAAAAAAAAAACTGTGAAAAAAACCGGAGGATCTTGCCAAAGATGAGGCCATTACGGCTCACCTTTAGGTGTCCACCTCGGGATAGCGTCATTTAAAGAATGAGGGTCAGCAGAACGTAAAAAAAAAAAAAAAAAAACCGGAAAAAAAAACTGTGAAAAAAACCGGAGGAGCTTGCCAAAGATGAGGCCATTACGGCACGCCTTTAGGTGTCCTCCTCGGGATAGCGTCGTTTAAAGAACGAGGGTCAGCAGAACGTTAAAAAAAAAAAAAAACTGGAAAAAAACTGTGAAAAAAACCGGAGGAGCTTGCCAAAGATGAGGTCATTACGGCTCGCCTTTCGGTGTCCTCCTCGGGATAGCGTCATTTAAAGAACGAGGGTCAGCAGAACGTATAAAAAAAAAAAAAAAAAAAAAAAAAAAACCGAAAAAAAAATATGGAAAAAAAACTGTGAAAAAAACCGGAGGATCTTGCCAAAGATGAGGCCATTACGGCTCACCTTTAGGTGTCCTCCTCGGGATAGCGTCATTAAAAGAATGAGGGTCAGCAGAACGTTAAAAAAAAAAAAAAAACCGGAAAAAAAAAAACTGTGAAAAAAACCGGAGGAGCTTGCCAAAGATGAGGCCATTACGGCTCGCCTTTAGGTGTCCTCCTCGGGATAGCGTCATTTAAAGAACGAGGGTCAGCAGAACGTAAAAAAAAAAAAAAAAAAAAAAAAAAAAAAAAAAAAAAAAAAAAAAAAAAAAAAAAAAAAACCAGAAATATAATCTAGAATAAAACTGTGAAAAAAACCGGAGGAGCTTGCCAAAGATGAGGCCATTACGGCTCGCCTTTAGGTGTCCTCCTCGGGATAGCGTCATTTAAAGAACAAGGGTCAGCGGAAGGTAAAAAAAAAAAAAAAAACCGGAAAAAAAATGGAAAAAAACTGTGAAAAAAACCGGAGGAGCTTGCCAAAGATGAGGCCATTACGGCTCGCCTTTCGGTGTCCTCCTCGGGATAGCTCCATTTAAAGAACGAGGGTCAGCAGAACGTAAAAAAAAAAAAAAAAAAAAAAAAAAAAAAAACCGAAAAAAAAATATGGAAAAAAAACTGTGAAAAAAACCGGAGGATCTTGCCAAAGATGAGGCCATTACGGCTCACCTTTAGGTGTCCTCCTCGGGATAGCGTCATTTAAAGAACGAGGGTCAGCAGAACGTATAAAAAAAAAAAAAAAAAAAAAAAAAAAAAAAAAACCGAAAAAAAATATATGGAAAAAAAACTGTGAAAAAAACCGGAGGATCTTGCCAAAGATGAGGCCATTACGGCTCACCTTTAGGTGTCCTCCTCGGGATAGCGTCATTTAAAGAATGAGGGTCAGCAGAACGTTAAAAAAAAAAAAAAAAAAAAAAAAAAAAAAAAAAAAAAAAAACCGGAAAAAAAAAACTGTGAAAAAAACCGGAGGAGCTTGCCAAAGATGAGGCCATTACGGCTCGCCTTTAGGTGTCCTCCTCGGGATAGCGTCAATTAAAGAACGAGGGTCAGCAGAACGTACAAAAAAAAAAAAAAAAAAAAAACCAGAAATAAAATCTGGAATAAAACTGTGAAAAAAACCGGAGGAGCTTGCCAAAGATGAGGCCATTACGGCTCGCCTTTAGGTGTCCTCCTCGGGATAGCGTCATTTAAAGAACGAGGGTCAGCGGATGGTAAAAAAAAAAAAAAAAAAAAACCGGAAAAAAAATGGAAAAAAACTGTGAAAAAAACCGGAGGAGCTTGCCAAAGATGAGGCCATTACGGCTCGCCTTTTGGTGTCCTCCTCGGGATAGCGTCATTTAAAGAACGAGGGTCAGCAGAACGTAAAAAAAAAAAAAAAAAAAAAAAAAAAAAAAAAAAAAAAAAAAAAAAAACCGAAAAAAAAATATGGGAAAAAAACTGTGAAAAAAACCGGAGGATCTTGCCAAAGATGAGGCCATTACGGATCACCTTTAGGTGTCCTCCTCGGGATAGCGTCATTTAAAGAACGAGGGTCAGCAGAACGTAAAAAAAAAAAAAAAAAAAAAAAACCGAAAAAAAATATGGAAAAAAAACTGTGAAAAAAACCGGAGGATCTTGCCAAAGATGAGGCCATTACGGCTCACCTTTAGGTGTCCTCCTCGGGATAGCGTCATTTAAAGAATGAGGGTCAGCAGAACGTAAAAAAAAAAAAAAAAAAAAAAAAAAAAAAAAAAAAAAAAAAAAAAAAAAAAAAAAAAAAAAAAACCGGAAAAAAAAACTTTGAAAAAAACCGGAGGAGCTTGCCAAAGATGAGGCCATTACGGCTCGCCTTTAGGTGTCCTCCTCGGGATAGCGTCATTTAAAGAACGAGGGTCAGCAGAACGTTAAAAAAAAAAAAAAAAAAAAAACTGGAAAAAAACTGTGAAAAAAACCGGAGGAGCTTGCCAAAGATGAGGCCATTACGGCTCGCCTTTCGGTGTCCTCCTCGAGATAGCGTCATTTAAAGAATGAGGGTCAGCAGAACGTTAAAAAAAAAAAAAAAAAAAAAAACCGGAAAAAAAAAAACTGTGAAAAAAACCGGAGGATCTTGCCAAAGATGAGGCCATTACGGCTCACCTTTAGGTGTCCACCTCGGGATAGCGTCATTTAAAGAATGAGGGTCAGCAGAACGTAAAAAAAAAAAAAAAAAAACCGGAAAAAAAAACTGTGAAAAAAACCGGAGGAGCTTGCCAAAGATGAGGCCATTACGGCACGCCTTTAGGTGTCCTCCTCGGGATAGCGTCGTTTAAAGAACGAGGGTCAGCAGAACGTTAAAAAAAAAAAAAACTGGAAAAAAACTGTGAAAAAAACCGGAGGAGCTTGCCAAAGATGAGGTCATTACGGCTCGCCTTTCGGTGTCCTCCTCGGGATAGCGTCATTTAAAGAACGAGGGTCAGCAGAACGTATAAAAAAAAAAAAAAAAAAACCGAAAAAAAAATATGGAAAAAAAACTGTGAAAAAAACCGGAGGATCTTGCCAAAGATGAGGCCATTACGGCTCACCTTTAGGTGTCCTCCTCGGGATAGCGTCATTTAAAGAATGAGGGTCAGCAGAACGTTAAAAAAAAAAAAAAAAACCGGAAAAAAAAAACTGTGAAAAAAACCGGAGGAGCTTGCCAAAGATGAGGCCATTACGGCTCGCCTTTAGGTGTCCTCCTCGGGATAGCGTCATTTAAAGAACGAGGGTCAGCAGAACGTAAAAAAAAAAAAAAAAAAAAAAAAAAAAAAAAAAAAAAAAAAAAAAAAAACCAGAAATATAATCTAGAATAAAACTGTGAAAAAAACCGGAGGAGCTTGCCAAAGATGAGGCCATTACGGCTCGCCTTTAGGTGTCCTCCTCGGGATAGCGTCATTTAAAGAACAAGGGTCAGCGGAAGGTAAAAAAAAAAAAAAAAACCGGAAAAAAAATGGAAAAAAACTGTGAAAAAAACCGGAGGAGCTTGCCAAAGATGAGGCCATTACGGCTCGCCTTTCGGTGTCCTCCTCGGGATAGCTCCATTTAAAGAACGAGGGTCAGCAGAACGTAAAAAAAAAAAAAAAAAAAAAAAAAAAAAAAAAAAAAAAAAAAAAAAAAAAAAAAAAAAAAAAAACCGAAAAAAAAATATGGAAAAAAAACTGTGAAAAAAACCGGAGGATCTTGCCAAAGATGAGGCCATTACGGCTCACCTTTAGGTGTCCTCCTCGGGATAGCGTCATTTAAAGAACGAGGGTCAGCAGAACGTATAAAAAAAAAAAAAAAAAAAAAAAAAAAAAAAAAAAAAAAAAAAAACCGAAAAAAAATATATGGAAAAAAAACTGTGAAAAAAACCGGAGGATCTTGCCAAAGATGAGGCCATTACGGCTCACCTTTAGGTGTCCTCCTCGGGATAGCGTCATTTAAAGAATGAGGGTCAGCAGAACGTTAAAAAAAAAAAAAAAAAAAAAAAAAAAAAAAAAAAAACCGGAAAAAAAAAACTGTGAAAAAAACCGGAGGAGCTTGCCAAAGATGAGGCCATTACGGCTCGCCTTTAGGTGTCCTCCTCGGGATAGCGTCAATTAAAGAACGAGGGTCAGCAGAACGTACAAAAAAAAAAAAAAAAAAAACCAGAAATAAAATCTGGAATAAAACTGTGAAAAAAACCGGAGGAGCTTGCCAAAGATGAGGCCATTACGGCTCGCCTTTAGGTGTCCTCCTCGGGATAGCGTCATTTAAAGAACGAGGGTCAGCGGATGGTAAAAAAAAAAAAAAAAAAAAACCGGAAAAAAAATGGAAAAAAACTGTGAAAAAAACCGGAGGAGCTTGCCAAAGATGAGGCCATTACGGCTCGCCTTTTGGTGTCCTCCTCGGGATAGCGTCATTTAAAGAACGAGGGTCAGCAGAACGTTAAAAAAAAAAAAAAAAAAAACTGGAAAAAAACTGTGAAAAAAACCGGAGGAGCTTGCCAAAGATGAGGCCATTACGGCTCGCCTTTCGGTGTCCTCCTCGAGATAGCGTCATTTAAAGAATGAGGGTCAGCAGAACGTTAAAAAAAAAAAAAAAAAAAAAAAAAAAACCGGAAAAAAAAAAACTGTGAAAAAAACCGGAGGATCTTGCCAAAGATGAGGCCATTACGGCTCACCTTTAGGTGTCCACCTCGGGATAGCGTCATTTAAAGAATGAGGGTCAGCAGAACGTAAAAAAAAAAAAAAAAAAAACCGGAAAAAAAAACTGTGAAAAAAACCGGAGGAGCTTGCCAAAGATGAGGCCATTACGGCACGCCTTTAGGTGTCCTCCTCGGGATAGCGTCGTTTAAAGAACGAGGGTCAGCAGAACGTTAAAAAAAAAAAAAAACTGGAAAAAAACTGTGAAAAAAACCGGAGGAGCTTGCCAAAGATGAGGTCATTACGGCTCGCCTTTCGGTGTCCTCCTCGGGATAGCATCATTTAAAGAACGAGGGTCAGCAGAACGTATAAAAAAAAAAAAAAAAAAAAAAAAAAACCGAAAAAAAAATATGGAAAAAAAACTGTGAAAAAAACCGGAGGATCTTGCCAAAGATGAGGCCATTACGGCTCACCTTTAGGTGTCCTCCTCGGGATAGCGTCATTTAAAGAATGAGGGTCAGCAGAACGTTAAAAAAAAAAAAAAAACCGGAAAAAAAAAAAACTGTGAAAAAAACCGGAGGAGCTTGCCAAAGATGAGGCCATTACGGCTCGCCTTTAGGTGTCCTCCTCGGGATAGCGTCATTTAAAGAACGAGGGTCAGCAGAACGTAAAAAAAAAAAAAAAAAAAAAAAAAAAAAAAAAAAAAAAAAAAACCAGAAATATAATCTAGAATAAAACTGTGAAAAAAACCGGAGGAGCTTGCCAAAGATGAGGCCATTACGGCTCGCCTTTAGGTGTCCTCCTCGGGATAGCGTCATTTAAAGAACAAGGGTCAGCGGAAGGTAAAAAAAAAAAAAAAAAACCGGAAAAAAAATGGAAAAAAACTGTGAAAAAAACCGGAGGAGCTTGCCAAAGATGAGGCCATTACGGCTCGCCTTTCGGTGTCCTCCTCGGGATAGCTCCATTTAAAGAACGAGGGTCAGCAGAACGTAAAAAAAAAAAAAAAAAAAAAAAAAAAAAAAAAAAAAAAAAAAAAAAAAAAAAAAAAAAACCGAAAAAAAAATATGGAAAAAAAACTGTGAAAAAAACCGGAGGATCTTGCCAAAGATGAGGCCATTACGGCTCACCTTTAGGTGTCCTCCTCGGGATAGCGTCATTTAAAGAACGAGGGTCAGCAGAACGTATAAAAAAAAAAAAAAAAAAAAAAAAAAAAAAAAAAAAAAAAAAAAAACCGAAAAAAAATATATGGAAAAAAAACTGTGAAAAAAACCGGAGGATCTTGCCAAAGATGAGGCCATTACG